>NW_027185612.1:6646883-6718820 GCF_028583685.1 Petaurus breviceps papuanus | reverse complement strand
CATCCATCCATCCATCCATCCATCCATCCATCCATCCATCCATCCATCCATCCATCTATCCACCTACCTATCTATCAAATGTACTGAAGTTCTCTCATTGCTGTTCCACCTGTTGTATCATCACTTTCAGGCACCAGGCATGGAGAGTTTCGAAGAACTGAACATAAAAAAACCCCAAACCAATCTGTGTTTGGCTTAAATTGATAATGAGGTATGATAGAAAGAGGACGGATGTGAGTAGATCTCAGAGAACCACCAAGTGAGTCTTACACAGGCAGCGCTGGGGGTGGAAGGGTCACTAGATTTGAAGTCAAGAGAGATTTGGGTATGAATCCCACTACTGATACTTACTGGCGGTGTGACCTTGGACAAGTCATTGATCCTTTTAGAATCTTGGTTTCCTCATCTGTGAAATGGGGATAGTAGGGTCTCATAAGATTTATTAGGAGGATCAACTGAGATAATGTTTTTAAAGTGCTTTGTAAATCTTAAGGCTGCTTCAAAAGAGAGTGAGTCCGGAAGAAAATCCCCCAAACCTAACAAACCTTTAGGGATTTGACAGAAGGAGGGAGGGGGTATTTGTAGGAGATGACCCTAAGAGATGAAAAAGGGGAAGAAAACATATGTGACCTCAACAAATATAGAATGGATGCAAATTTATGAGTTTGTTGAATTACATATGGAACTCACTGAATGAAAATTTTTAAAAAGAAAAACTTCAGTCCTATTATTTTTGCAAATTATTCTAGAATTTTACATGAGTTTCACATAAGAAGACATTTTAAGGGAAACTCTCATACCCATTATTCCTTTTAGACATGGGATGTCCAGTACAATGGCCTTGTTTCATCTTCTAAGGAACCTTGGGTATGAAATGATGGCATTTCCCAAAGGAACTAAGTGATTCAAGTCCCCTTTTTCATTTCCAGTCAACACCGCATTGTTACCTGGGAAGAGGCCATGCCAATATGGTAGAACTTTCCTCGTCCTCCCTGGGGAATGGCTCTGACAAAGAAAAACTTTCGGCCGTCTTTGGAGAAGATGGGCTCTTCGTTCTGTAGGAGGCAAATACCCGGATGAGCAAGGCAGCACATTTTACCTTGAAGCAACAGAAAGAGGGAAAAGATGCCCCCCTCCCCACATTCTCCTAATGCTAACTAGATTCATATTTAGTAATATCTCGAACGAGAGAGGGACCAGCTTCAAGGAAGGCCCAACACACAGGTAAGAACAAACACTGAGGCCTTTGCTTTTAATGTGTGTTAGGACCATTTATAAATCGTAGGATCACAGAGTCATAGACTGAGAGTTGGAATGTATCTCCCAGGCTATCTAGTCCAGCGCCTTCATTTCACAAATGTAGAAACTGGGACCCAGACTGGTTAAGTGTCTTGCACATGATCACACTGACAGTAAGAGTCAGAGCAGGTATGGGAACAAAGGCCTCTGTCTACAAAGCCAGTGCTCTTCTCATTGGACTGGACAGCTTACTCCGGGTGGGGGGAGCAGGAGTGGTAACAGAAACCTCAGGGGGTACAGTACAAGTGAGGTCCACCGTAAAGGCCTTCTGGAGGGAGCACGGAATGGGAGACAAAGGACTGGACTTGGAGTCAGGAAGACCTGTGTTCAAATCTGGCCACAGACTCTTCATGTGATAGAACCCCAGGCAAGCCACTTACCCTTTGTGAGATTCAACTTCAACATCTGCAAAATGAAGAGCATAATAACACCAACATCCCAGGGCCAATGTGAAGGGTAAATGGGATAATGTAGGATTTGTTGTTGTTGTTGGGTTGGTTGAGTCATTTTTCATCTGTGTCTGATTCTTCATGGTCCCATTTGGGGTTTTCTTGGCAAAGATACTAGAATGGTTTGCCATGGGTTAAGTGACTTACCTAGGGTCACACAGATAATATCTGAGGCTAGATTTGAACTCAGGAAGATGAGTCCTCTGGACTCCAGGCCTGGTACTCAATCTATTGTGCCACCTAGCTGCCCAGAACACACACACAACTTTGTATGTGTATACATATATATAAACATGTATATGTATGTATATGCATACATACACACATACACATATATGATAAAACTTAATGTATGTGTATGTATGTATATATACAACATATACACACTTAATATAACTTTGCCAATCTGAAGGCATTATATGAATGTGAGCTAGCTTTATTCCTCAATTTAGAAACTGTTTATAAAGAAAAAGGAATAATTATATTGTGTTTGCTAGGTTCACCAGAGATAGCATTAGCCTGGCCCCTTACAAAGCATGGTGCTATCCCTCCAATATCCCAAGGCATATGACAAAGTCTGCCCAGTTGTACTGTCCTGGGAAAATCACAAGCCTAGATTGGTCTAAATGTCAATTTTAACACAGAATAATAGATTCAGAACTCTGAAGGACATTAGGAGTGACCTAATCTAAACCTCTCTCTCTTCTTTTTTTAAACCATTGAGGAAACTAAAGCCCAGAATAACCAAATGACTTAGCCAGAGAGTAGCAAAGTTGGAATTTGGACCCAGGTCCTCTAACCTAAATTTCGTGTTCTTTCTACTGTGCCACACTGTCTATTTTCTATTTTTCCAATCTCTGTGTCACAGCAGTTGTGACCCTGAGGAGGCTGCTGATCACAGCTACTTTACAAATGAGGTGTGTCACCTTAGTCAAGTCTCTGGGTATCAGTTTTTTCATGTGTAAAAAGAGGGTGGGTTGACCTATATAATTTCTATGGTCACTCCCATCTATGTCTATAAAATGCTTAGTTGTCTTACCCAGAAATATACTCAGAAATGGAGAAAAAGGGGGAGAAAGAAAGATATTGTCTTAAGTCAGATGCAAAATAGATTTGCTCAAGGACTCAAGGGATTAATTGTCCTTATCATCCCTCTTTTTATCCTTGGGAAAAGAATCAGAGGTTTAAAAAAAAAAAGACTTGTTATTTGAATCATGTTTCTTTCCTGTATCTACTGTCCCTTTTCTTCAAAAGCTCAGAACTCATGTTTGTTTGTTTTTCTCCTGGAGGGAAATGATAAAATGGCAAATTCAAAGTGAATGGCTAAACTGTGGCAACTTCGATTGCATGGCACCCCCCCCCCCAAATTAGTAGCCCATTTCTCTGCTGCTGATTTGCTCTCTTGGCTTGGTGAAAGAAACTTTTTAGCTTCTGTGAAGCTTGACTTTGTAAGTTACCATTGGTGAATACCAATTAGTTGAACATCTGATTCTAGAGGTCTGAGTGAACAGGAATGAGACCATGTGGGAAAAAGCAACGTCAACTGGCTAGTGGCCAATTCATTTCTCTGCAGCAAATGAACATGTGTATATAAGATGTGCTAAATACATAAGGTAACTTGATGAAAATGGCATTTAATTTTCATGAACACAGAAGACAAACTGAAAGCTCTAGTCTGCAAACACTTGTTTTTATATTTTATTTTGGTTGGAAATAAAGAATTGAAATGTGAGGGACTGGAAAAAATCAACAATTAATTTGGCATTCAAAACATACTTCCATTATCCAGTTAGGAGTTGGGAATGGCAATATCCTTTTAGATAGAAAAAATGGATTTTGGGCAAAAAAACAATCTTCCCTGTAAAAAATTGTAAATAAATAATTCAGGAAGTATTTTCTTATAACCATAGGTTAATCTTATTTTGATGGAGAATAAGTTTACCTCTGTGATGTAAATATACAAGATTAAATAAGGTATAATAGAAAAAAAATGTTGAATTTGGAGTCAGGAGACCTGGGTTTAAAACCTAACTTTGCTCTTCTTTTTTTTTTTTTTACAAGTTTCTCACCTCTGTGGGCCTCAGTTTTCTTATTTGTAAAATGAGGAGATTGAACTAGAGGCTCGATAAGATTCTCTGCATATCATATCTGTGATCTTATGAACCAGAAAAAAAGTAGATTAATTTATTTTTTCAGTAACTTGCTAGTGATCTTGCACAGTAAGAAATGACAACTTGTTTCTAAGCAAGCCAAGGAAAAAGGTTAGATTTTATGTGCATGTATGAATGCATGAATATATGTATGTATGCATACATGCACACATGTATGAATATATGCATGTATTAATGTTTATATGTATATTCCCCACCAAATACTAGCAGGATTGAACCTATGAGTGATGCTGCATTTCTAGCCTAGGTGAGAAAGGAGACTCAATCTCAGAAAGAGAAGCAAACAACAATAACAAGAAAGTTTCTTTTTAGAACACTTAAAATTTCTGACAAAGGGGCGGCCAGGTAGCACAGCAAGTAAGAGCACTGGCTCCAGTGTCAGGATGACCGGGAGATCGAATCCCAGGCTCAGACACTTTGCACCCACCCAGAAACACCTGGACGTGTAACCTTGAGCAAGTTACTTAACCCCAATTGCTTAGGAGCGGCCAGGTGGCTCAGTGAGTAAGAGCACCAGCTCCAGTGTCGGGATGACCTGGATCAAATCCGGGCTTAGATACTCAGCACCACACCCAGAAATAACTGGCCATGTAACCTTGAGCTACTTAACCCCGATTGCTTAAAAAAAAAATTTCTGACAAAAAAGACAAAGATAATGAGATACTAAAACAAAATGACAGGTCTTGAAATGTATACCAAATGACAAAAACAAAAAACTGAGCTTGGTTTTGAGCAGAATAGCGTTGAAGCAGAGCTCTCCAACCTTTATAAGAAATTGTTTTAATCTTTCTTAAGAGTTATGACTGCCAATGGGACTTGAAAAGGGGAGGGCGACTGCTGTGTGAATGGCTGACATACAAGTTTCTGATGAGTTTCTGGATGGCTGCTCATTTTGCTTCCCTCCCTATTGATAAGGATATATAAGTGTCAATCAGATATGTTCCTTCTCCTCCCTTTCGGAAGCCTACCATAATGGACTTGGAGACCAGCCAGATAAACTTTCCAGAAATATGTGTAGGTCCTAGTGTGTTGGCTGGAGAGTCTATCATAAGGTTTCTCAATTTTAAAAAAACCAAACTGATAACTCAGGTCTGGGAGTCTTAACACTACAGTTGTCATTAGCTAGCAAGCCACCCAATATCGCCTGGTCTCAGTGTCCTCACCTCTAAAACAAAGGGGTTCACTGTGAAGAAGGGTTAAATCAAGTACCTTCAACACTTCTTTCCTGTTCCCAAAATCCTTTCTCCTAACTCTGGAGGGTTCTTACTCATGAGACCTCCCTCTATGCCTAGAATGCATTCTCTCATCAATTCTTCTTTTCTGAATCCTTATCTTCCTTCAAGCGTCAGCTCAATTGCTAACTCTTCTGTCAAGTCTTCCTGATCTGCTCCCTTCCCAGCTGTCAGTGCTTTTTAAATTACCTTTTATTTACTTACATGTATACATGTTAGACATCTACTTAAGCAGATAGGTGGTACAGTGCAGAGTGCTAATTCTGGAGTCAAGAGACTTCATTCAAATGTAACCTCAGATATTTCCTGGCTATGTGATCCTTAGCAAGTCATTTAACTTTTATATGCCTCAGTTTCCTCCACTGTAAAATGGGGCCAACTATAGCACCCACCTCTCAGGGTTGTTTTTGTGATGACTGAATAAGATATTTGCAAAACACTTAGCAGAGTGCTTTGTCCCTTAATAGGTGCTTAATAATGCTTATCTCCTTTCTTCCCTTTTCCCTTCTTCTCCATCCTTTGCTCTACCTCCCCTTCCCTCCCAAGTTGTGAGTACTTCTAAAATCTCGTTTTGCTTATATGTGTACATGTTTTATCTCTACCTAGGAAGTTAGGTGGGATAATGGATAGAGGGCTTGGCCAGGAGTTAGGAAGACCTTAGAGCAAATCTGACCTCAGGTAACTCAGTTGTATGACCCTGAGCAAGTCACTTAACTTCTGTTTGCCTCAGTTCCCTCATTTGTAAAATGGGGGTAATAATATTATCTAGCAAGTATTTAATAAATGTTAAATGAACAGGAAGGCTGGGAGTTCAAGCTTAACAACAGACTCTGCATCTTAGTTCAGCTCAGATTAGCAGAGTTAAGAGTGGATCATCACGGGGAAGGATAATTCACAAGGAGAGAATTTTTTTTTTTTACCTACAACTCATTAAACTGTTTACTAAGGAATGGAAGGGAATTGATCTGTGTCAGTCAAAGGAATATACACGCTGATGCAATCAGAGGTCCTTGAAGATTATATACTGAATTATGAGTCAGTTGGTATGACCTAATCAAGTCCACAGAATGATCTTAGAGAAAAAAACCCCAAAGAAGTAAATGACCTCATTTCCCCCTGTGTTTTATTTCTTTTAGGTTACACTTTATTTCCTAAACATTAAAGGCCCATGATCTCTGTTAGTTTACACTGCTGTCTCAAATTATTTCTGAGTTAGAGATGGACAGATGAGGGGGTGCTCATGGAACAGCTTCCTCATCTATCCATCTCTTTACCCTTTTGAGGAATATGGTACATGGTATATGGAAGAGTTTGATGCATGGGGGAGAGAAAAGAAATCTCATCCATGAAAAAGTTGCAAAGAGCCTTCATACTTCAGAAATTTTCTGCTATTTTGGTCCACATTTGGTAAGTTTCTATAGATCTATCAGTGCAATGTATTAGAAATTGCAAGTTGTAGCTCAGACAATATTCCTAAGACCTTGAGCAAATCACTTCAGCTCATTAGAGCTCAACCAACTTATAGCCAGGGAGCTTAGAGTCTGAGGGCCTGGGTTCAAATCTTGGCTCTTACCTTTGTGAACTTGGGCAAGTCACAATCTGAGCCTCACTTTCCTCACCTGTTAAATGAAGGGATTGGACTAGACAACCTTTAAGGCCCATTCTAACTCTATACCCATGATATGATGGCTTTGGCCTCTTATAACAATCGCTTAGGCAATATCAGTCTCTGGGGGGTGAATGGTTCCTAATATCTTGATTTTGTAGTAAAAATGGTGTATAGTACAGAGATAGTTACCTGTCTGTGTAGCCAAGCTTCACTTTCATCCTCATGTTTCTGAAATAAAATAAGAGAATTAGAAAAGGGATTTTTACATGTATTGTATCTGTTCTTTTCAAGGCAGAAAGCAATTTGCCTGCATCTACATAGTGGCTGCACAAGGACAGAAGAATCGCTGAGCCATGCAAGGGGAGCAGGTAAGCCCAGGGCAGCCTCTTTCTCCTCCTTTGTGGCTCTGGGCTAAATACATGTATCATTGTGCTGGGAGGTCTGTCTCCTAGCCTAGCAACAAAGAGAAACCCGCTGCTTCCACAGAGGTGGCCTTTCACCATCTGACATGCATCATTTTGCAGACTTGCTCAGAAATCCATTCCTTTTCCTTTAAGGCAACTATAAAATGGTGTCATTTTAGTAATGAACAAAATAGCCTATATGGGAAGCCTTCAGCCCAATCTGTACTTCATATGTCCCAGCATTTGTACTCAGAGGTCCCAACTTCTAACACCTTTAGGGGTAGGAAGAAGAGACATTTTGGAAGATGACCTGAAAAAACATCTGAACAAATACATCAGATATCCAAATAGATGCACCTACAAGGGCATGAGACAACATCATTAACAAAGCTCAAAGGTTTGTTTCTGACACTAATTTGACTATTAGAAACCCCAGGGGGGCCTTCTAGTGACAAGAGGGACTACATCTAAACTTGATTCTTCTGACCTGATTCTTTTTCCTAAATCTGGAAACATAATATGAGGGACAGACTCAGGTATCTGGAAGATCTTATTTAAGTTATTTTTTGGCCAAAAGATAAGAACAGAAGGCCCAGAAGTCCAAATGGCATGTGGCATGACAAGGGTGAGATGAAAAGGCTCTTCTGCAATTGCCTATGGGGTGCTCTACCCCACCTGGGATTCTGACATTGAGTACCAGTTGTGAAACAGATTGACTCAATTTCCTTTTCCAAAGTTGGTTTCTTTTTCTTAGAAGCAACTTACAATCCTCTCCTAATAAGGAAAATAATCTTATGTCTCCTTACCTTAGCTCCCTAATGTCTCCCTTATCTTTCCTGTGGTTGGCATTTCTGAAATCCTTGGCATACAGTCACTTTTCAGACCTTTCCATCCTCCAAGTTTAAGACTACTAAGCTCAATGATATTTACAAAGGGCTGGGTCATTTGGAGAAAGAGTGTTGTATCTTGCCAGTCGTTTACACTCAAGCCGGTTGTCAAGGCTATTCATCCTCTTGGAGGGAGGAAGCAGAACCTAGGAATGATGGCTAAGAGAAGCTATTGACAAGGGTTTCCTTCAGTTCTAACCATTTCTGAGAGAGTTGTTCCAGTGTTAGACCAGGGCTGCTGATTTTTACTAAATTATCCCATTTATCTTTGTAATAAAAGCCTTCTCACTAATAACCAATGGCCCAATGCATTATCCCTCCTGAGAACTTTTACTAATGACCTTACAGTTAATTTGAGAGTTAAGATACTTGTACAATGATATATAATAAAAATTGTGTCACTAGAGGGAGGTCCAAAACTATGTCCAGGGATGGTCAACCCAGGGTGCTTACATCACTTACTTGATCTACTTTATTAATTCTCTGCCATGGACAGCTCCTACTTTAATTTTCTCTCTTCTTCACATACCCCTTTTCCTTCTCTACATATGCCTAATAGTGCCCATGGTAATTTCTTAGCCTTGCTGGTGACTCTCATGGATTTACTTATGCAGTGATAGCCTGGTTCTAAGAACTATTCAGACTGCAAATTTTTATTATACAAACCTCATGATTATACACAACCCTTAAGCCAGTTTACAAGGTGGGATAACCAGTAGAGATCCTTTTTCCTTTGGAAGGGACTCTGACCTTCTGACTGATTCAGAATAGGTCAGCATGACTCTGTACATGGTTTTGATAAAGTTTGACTTGACTAGCTGCCCAAGGCAAGTGACCGACGCTGAACCAGTCTTATTACCTTTGTGCAAACGCCGGTGGTGGCATCACAGAGTGTGAGGATGGATACATTCTGGGCTCGGTTCAGCCAGTTCACTGCTACTTTGGTACTTGTTGCCCACTTCACCATAGTTATATAATAGTCCCTAAGGCATAAAAAATTTCAGAGTTAATGGGAATTAATGCATCCATTGCTGCATAGAAAATAGTCACAGTGTAGCTTTGGCCAGCAGGTCTAACAACTAGAGAGTGACATTGACCCTCACGTGTAATATTCTTGTTGCAATATTAAATGCATTTATTACTTTATTGCTTTGATAAGTGATTGAGTCATTTGTGTGTCTGAAAATATCTTTAATTTGTTGATGTGATGTTCTTTAGAATTGCCCAGAGATAACAAATACATGTTGTAAGGAGGAGGCAGAAGTGCAAATTCCTTCAAGTTTTCTGTAAACATGCTTGGGGGATGGAGGAGAATGGACAACAAAAAGGGAAAACCAAGCACAGTCAAATGTTTGTGTTATTCAATCTTATTCTATAATTGTTGCAACCCTTGACTATAAGACAGGTGAGGTTCATTTCATGGAATTTGCTCCCCAAGACTTAGACTCCCTGAGACCCCAGTGACTATTAAGATTCAGTTTCCAGAGCTAAAATAGGCCACAATTACCATTGATATTATTTATTTTCAATCTAATTTTTTACCTTCTAACTTAAGCAAATTCTTTTTAGATAAATTAGTTTTCTGGTCAGTTACTTGTAGTCCATGGTGGAAAAAGATTCTGTTTTTTTTTTCAGGCTTAGTTTTCATAAGGTTTGTTATGCCTTATCTATGCTTTCTGTTTCCCCTTGTCCCTTTGTCTTCCCTGACATCCCTTCCTCTTTAAGGAATCTTCTGGACTAGGAACTTCTGCCTTTCCCAAAACTTGGCTGATTGGAACCCCCCTGGATGTGACAGGAGAGGTGAAAAGTCTAAAAACACACAGGCCTAAGAGTCTGTTGTGGGCTAAGAAACTGGTATGAGTTAGTATTTCTATAACATTTCTATAACGCCATTTGGGGCTGTTGGGAGTAAAGGAGCTATGGTGTAGATTAGGGGCAGTTGGAGTTAACTTTGCCCTCAGGTAGCTTGGTTGGGGATTCACCTATGGGCCCTTTAGGCAGAAGAATATAAAAGTGGCATTCAGGACTTTGTCAGGGAGCTTCTGACACCCCAGATAATGTCCCTGAAAACTTATTTTAACTTCCTTGCCGGTGGCTTTTACTTGCCTGATCAACTTTTAGTCACCTTGAAGACTGCTTTTACCTGGGGCTATTTGACATATATATATATTTTTTAAACTAAAAGTAAAAAAAAAAAAAATTTAAAAACTATTTTTTGGTTTTGAATCCTTAAGCCTTTGAGTGAATCACTGCACCACATTCAGAACTACAGACTTAGACAACCAACCCCTAACCTTCCTTTAAATGACCTGGCCCTCCTTCAGCACTCTTGAACTGTTCATATGCATGGACTGAAGATGCACCCAGGAGTCCTCATTCATTGAACTCTGGAGAACCCAGTGTAATGATGTGCCAAGTTCTAGGGCAGCTTCTCACAACACTTTTGGGTCTTCTTGCCTTGGCCTGAACACCTTCACATGCCTAAGGCTCTCTAGCAACATCTCTGGCTGTTTTTCTTCCTTCCCTGCCTCACTTTGCAGCTGTTGCCTAATGCCTAGTTCTGGAGGTACCATCTGCTTCTCCTGTTAAGGAAATTGATGATGCTCTAATTTCCTTCCCTTGTTTTTCCTACCTCCCCTTTGTATGTTCCCTTGGGTCTCACCAGTCAAACTTTAAAGCCTCAAATTAAAGGGTTTTCAGCATTGATTAGTTCTTCTAGTTATTTAGCACATCTCCCTTTGAAGTACCAGCAACCAATCCCTTCAGCCACTGTTGATGATTGTATAGGGTCATTTATTTAAAAGGAGAAAAGTTTAGTGAAAACAATGAAAAAGAAATTATCAGGAACTATTTCATTTATATAAAACTGAAAACTTAAATGAAATGTATGCATATTTACAAAAAAATAGTCCAGATTAACAGAATAAAAAGTAGAGTATTAAGATATTTTAGATAGAGATTTAGATATTTAGTATTTAGATAATATAGTGAACTGATCTTGTGGTCTGGTGTCTGGTATACAACTAAACAGCTATATGACCTTGGATAAATTGCTTTCTTTCTCTGAGTATCAGGTTCCTCATCTGTTAAATGTGGGACGGGGAGTAGGAGAGATTTTGTTTGACTAAACTCTGTATAAGGATATTAATGGAAAATATGACATATGAAAATTTAATTTCTAAAATATATATTTTAAAAACTCACAAAGGGAACTCCCAGTTTATAATAGATAAATGATCAAAAGATTTATATGAATATTTTTCAAAGGAAGAAACAAATATTATTTGAAGGAGTGCTCAATATTACTAATAAGGAGATACAAATTGAAACAATTTTGAGGTACATCATACCCATGAAATTTAAAAAAATTAATAACAATGAAAATAAATGCCAAGAGGGTTGTGTAGAAACAGGAACACTCATTCATTGCTGGTGGAATTGCAAACTTGTGGCATCTTTTTCTAAAACAATATGGCAGTGAGTAGTAAAAGTTACAAAAGTAATTCTTCTTTGGCCCAATAATTTTATCATTGGGAATATAGCATAAAAGTGTTAAGAAAAACAACAAAAGAGAGTTTTATGTACAAAGATTTTAGCAGTAGCATTATTTGTAATTGCAAAATGCTAGAGGCAGCTGAAAGTCCAATAATAGAGAAATGGTCAAATAAATAGCGGTATATTAACGCAGTGGAATACTAGAATGAAAATAAGACTAAGAAGTAGAGGAATACAAAGAAATCTAGAATGAACATTATGAAATAATGCAAAGCAAAAAATAAAATAAAGAGCCAGGAGAACAAAGTACAAGTCATATAAGAACAATCATATAAGAGGAAAAATGAATGAGAAGTAAAGGACGAAGAAGCTTCATGGAAATTTGAAAATCAATCAATCAACATAACAACCTCAAAAGCTCAAACAAACAAAAGGCATTTTAAAGTGTTTACTATGTGCAAAGCACTTTGCTTGGCCTGGGACATACATTATTTAAATACATACATACATATATGTATATAATATATTTTATTGGTGGTGGGAAAATGTGTAAATACCACTGACAATTTTTTTAAGCTCTGTGGAATTTCCTTGTTTGGAAAAGTTAAAAATCAGATCTATCTGTTTAAGGATGATTCTGGACACAATGAGATGGGCTAGAGGAATTTCCAAAGACCTTTCTAGACCTGGATGCCAGGGTTAATTCATAAATCTATTTTCTTTGGGTACAGAACAGTTCATTAGGTACCATTCAACTTCCCTTCCTCAGATACATAAATATAAACATACATACATATATTAAAGAAAGCACCAGAAATTGTACAAAAAAGTAATTTATATGTAAATAGACACTAAGCAAAATCAATTAGTTGTGGCGATGCTTAATAATGCATTATTTAAAAGAGGAACACTTTGGTTTTAACTTTCACACAATCTTATATAATCGAGTGTAAGCTCCTATTTGCTTCATAATTTTCTTTCCCAGATTGTTGCATCCAAACATTATTATTATAACTTACATTTTAATAATGCATCCCTTGTGCCAGGCACTGTGCCAAGCACTTTACAAATGTTATCTAATCTGATTCTCCTAAAAATCTTGGCAGGTAAGGGTTATTATTATTATGTCCATTTTAAAGATGAGGAAACAGAGGTTAAGTGAGTTGCCTATATCACATGACTAGAAAATGTCTGAGGCTAAATTTAAGCTCATGTCTTCCTAACTCGAAACCCAGGGATCTCTCCACTTGTAAGAGCTAGCTCCAAAACAAGGAAGACCTGGATCTTGGCCGACTTCTTGATACCTGTTGACTGTGAGACCCTAAACAAGTAATTTTTTTCTTCAGATTGGAGTTCATTAAGCCAAAAAACCTACAATTCTAGTTTCTATCCATAATAATAGTAACAATAAAAAATATAAATCAAATAATAAATTGCATTTGTATAGTGTTTTAAGTTTTAAAGCTCCTGCTTTATAAAACAGTATATAATTTTATCTTTTCAACAACCCTGAGAGGCAGGGGCTATTGCTGTCCCTATTTTACAGATGAAGAAACTGAGGCTAACTGAAGTTAAGGAAACTGAGGCAGAGTGAGAGGGTCACAGAATGAGTAAGTATCTGAGGGAAGATTTGAACTCAGATCTTCCTGACCCTAGATCTAGTACTCTATCCACTGTGCCATTTAGCTGCCTAAGCTGTTATTTATATCTCTCAGGGTTAATTAGAGGCACACACTAACTTCTGAGGGTATCATGAAGGTCAATAGCTAGTAAGATACTACTCTTCGGCAAAGGAGGGCTTTGATGCCCCTACCAAAAACAGGGAACTGAGGCTGACCTCAGTGCTGTTCTTCTTTTGTTTATTTGGAAAAATCAATATGGAATATTTATGCTTGGTCTTGCTGGCTGTATAACAATATTATTTCAAGGTCTAATAGGGTGGCTTGACAAACTATGTTGGTAATGATTATTCTTTCAATAAATAGATACATAGATGTTTGTGACCTTGAGGGAGAAAATAACAAAAGAAGGAAATAGATCCTCTTTACAGACTTCTTTTTAAAAATCTATTTCTGTCATTTCTTAATTAGGTATGCAGCAATTCACAGGTCTAGAGGTAAAGAAAATACTGGCAGGTGTGAGCATGGGGTCCAAATTTAGATTTAGTTTGTAAACATAAAGCCACGTCAAGATCAAAGCTAGGAGTTCAAAATTCAAACCAGCCTAGAGCTCTGGGAAGGATGTCCCGAACTGAACCTGAGAGTTTAAAGTACAAAGGCATGAGAAGATCATCATGGAACTAGATTGGGAAAAACATGGGGTGGGGGAGGGAAGCGGAAAAGCTGACGGGACAGGTGGGAAATACTCCACACCAAGGAATCAGCTTGAGAAAACTCCGGAGATAGTTTATGATAAAACACGCCAACCACTCTCCACCTCCTCCTCACTAAGTACCCACTTACCCCCACACTATGGGGCTTAGGAGTAGGAAGCTATGTCTGTTTCCATTTATTTGAAACATCCATTCAGAATATTTCTTTAATAGTTTTTTTATGATATCTTTTTGTCTGAATGACCATCATGGAAACCAAACAACATTAAATGGACAATATTTCTGTCCCTGAGGGCAGGCATTGTCTCACTTTTTATATATGTATCCCCAAGACAAAGTACTGTACCTAGAATCTAGTAGATATTTAATGAATGCTTATTGATTAACTGATTTTCCTGGCCCCAACAATCCAATCTGCATGTAAGAGGTTCTAAAGAGAAATCAATGGATCGATATTTCTCTCCTCAGTAATAAAGTTCTTATGAATACCTTGTGAACAAACCCATCCAGGAAAGACCTCACCACTGTTTTCTTTTTTATGGAGGGTGTGTGTGTAAAAGGGTGTAAGCTGTGCCCATTAACAACATTTTTATGGCCATCATAACCATTTTATTGTCTCTGTTTAAAGTGCTTGGCTGTGAAATGTAAAACTGCAGCCATAGGCCTTTTTCATTTCATTATGGTATCGGCAAGGACATCACTCTGGGTAGGTTTGGTGTCTTTCACAGTCACCAAAAAGTGGCTACACATAGTAGGCCCTTCATAAAATTTGTTGTGTTGTCTGTCTCACTGTTTTGCCTAAGACTTGCCCTAACTCACAAGGATATCACAAACATGTAGATAATATGCTCAGGAAAGGCAGGAGAGCAGGTAAGGAACATTTATACTTTTTAGAAAAGGCAAATTAAGCTAAGTTTAGATGCCTTGATATTTACTAATAAGGTTAAAATGAATTTGGATATTTCTTAAAGTTAATTGAAGCATCTTGAAATTTGAAGAGTTCTAATTCAACTGGTCCTTTTTTGTCTCAGATAACAAGGGCTCTGCTTCAAAATAATAAACTTGTGGTTATCCCTCTGATTAATCCTTTTGAGCTTTAATAATTATATTAAGACCAATATGTACTTCGGAAATTTCCTAATAACCAATTTGAAATAATGATATAGAGATAAATTTGCTTATAATTGTGCTTGATATTTCATATGACCAAAGTGAAGAGGAAAAAAATATGGGCTGCATTAAACTAACAAGTCCAACACTGTTTTAAAGTCTGTCCTCTACTCAGCTGTCAAGGGGATCTTCCCAAAGCATAGGTTTGGACCATGTCACATCCCCTTAATAAACTCTGGTGACTCCTTGTTACCTCTGTGACCAAATATATAATCCTTTGTTTGGTTTGTAATGCCCTTTATCATTTGGCTCCTTCCTACTTCTCCAATCTGTCTATACTTTTCTCCAAAGATAGCTAGATAAAGCAATGAATTTAGCATTGGGCTTTTAGTCAGGAAGACCTGGGTTCAAATTTGACTTGAGATACTTACTAATTGTGTGACCCTGGTCAAGTCACTTAACCTCTGTTTCCTCAATTGTAAAATAGGTATAAAAATAACTTACCTCCCAGAGTTATTATGAGGATCAACGAAATATTTGTAAAGTGCTTTGCATGGTGCCTAGCAGACAACAGGCACTGATTGAATACTTGTTCCTTTCATCCTTCCCTTCTCCTTCACGTACTCTTTGATTTGGTGACAATGGCCTCCTTGGTGTTCACTGAACAAGACACTGATTCCAGATTCTACTTTTTTGTTGTCTCCTCTCTCCCTCACTCCCACATTGCCCAGGATACTCTCTCCTTCTCTCAGCTTCTCTTCTGTTGTTTAATTGTTTCAGTCATGTCTTACTGCTCATTTGGGGTTTTCTTGGCAAAGATATTGGTGTGGTTTGCCATTTCCTTCTCCAGTTCATTTTACAGAGGAGGAAAATGAGGCAAAATGACTTGCCCAGGGTCCCAGAGGTAGGAAATGTCTGAGGCAAGATTTAAACCCAGGAGGATGAGTCTTCCTGTCTGGAGGCCCAGCACCCTAACCACCATGCCGTCTTGATGCCCAAGCTTCCTGGAAACTCACCTAGATTTTCATCTTCTGCAGGAAGCCTTTCCCAGGTTCCCTTAATGCTAGCACCTTCCCTATGAAATTACTTCTAATTTACCCTTGGTGTATCTCATTGGCACATAGCTGTTCATACACTGTCTCTGGGAGAAGGGGGATTTCTCAAGGGCAGGGACTTTTTGCCCTTCTTTCTCAAGCTCTTAGCATACTATCTGCACACAACAAAATTTAATAAATGCATAATATTGTTAAATTATTATCACATACTCATTATTACTACAAATTATTATTATAACAAATTTCTCTGTAAAGGGGTGGAGGTTCTGGTCTCATATTTTCTTTGGGGCCACATAAATCAGGAGAATCTGGCACACACACCCAAACTGAAAGGAGATGGGAATATTGTAAGAATGGTAGGGAAGAGAAGATATAGGGTTAAAGAATCCTAGGGCAGGGGGAGAAAGATGGGGGAGAAATAATGGCTGGGAACAGGCTGCCCTGGCATCCTGTTTGTCTGAAGGCCATGCAGACAAGAAGCATTTTCAGAGCAGTCTACAGTCTTAATGTCTGGAGGGTTCCTGTGCCAAGCAAGCAGGGTCACTCAGTACAGCTGAAGCACAGCTCTCTGGGATGGGGGACAAAATATGCTGCTCCTATTTAGGAGGGACAGGAGATGAGACCAGGCCTGCATCCCAGGAGCCAGCTGCAGAGCTGAGAGTCTTGGGAAATTGGTGGTGAGAGGGCTTGATGCTTTATTTAACTCCTCGTTATTGACCTTGCATTCTGCCTTAAGACAATGTCCTTAGCTTCATTATGATGTCATATGATTTATTCTGGTTCAGGCAAGGGAGATTCATTGGGAATGAGTTATGGATTAAGATGGACAGTTGATCCTTGAGTATCTTGGACCTGGATGGGGAGAGGAGACAGAGGAGAGAGGGGAATGGAGAGGGGAGGAAGGAAGAAGGGAGGGAAAAGGAAGGGAAGGGGAAAAAAGAGTAGGGAAGGGAAGGAGAGAAAAGAAGAAAGAGAGGAGAAGAGGGGGGAAAGAGGAGGAAGTTCAGAGAAGGAGGAGGGACAGAGATATTAGATTAGACAGAGGGAGAGAGAGAAGAAGGCAGACAGGGGAAGAGAGAAAGAAAAGCAGAGAGAGGTAGAGAGAAAGAGGCAGAAGGAGAGAGGGAGGGACAGATAGAGACAGAAAGGGAGAGAGATAGATAGACATGCAGACACAGATAGAGACCTAGACAAAGACAATATGAATGTGTGCGTGTGTGTGTGTGTGTGTGTGTGTGTGTGTATGTGGTGTACTGCAGGAGGAATGAGAAAGGGAATCTAAGGAGACATTAGGCAAACCTGAATTTAAAGAGACATGGTCAATGATATGAAGGAGACTAGAAACACTGTCCTAGATAGAAACAAAAGGTATTCACATACCAAGACAAATGCTGAGCAATACCTTCATTAAATATGCTATAATTGTACTTAGAAAATGTTTGTTGAAGGAGTGCTTGAAGAAATAATGAGTGAGAAACATTAGAATTGGTTATAAAAAAGAGGAAAGCACAATATTCCCCAAAGAGTACAAATGAGAGTGAGGAAAGATTGGGGTTTGGTTTGGAGTCAGGGTGTCCAGTTAGGATAGCATCAATCCAACTGTCCTGAGAACATGCTTCCAAATGGTCACACCCTCAGCCTCTTTCTCCCTCATCCCACCTTCCCAAAAGCAGCCAGTCCTTTAGCAGTACAAAATCCTACCCACTTGGCAGTTGTGACTCCCAGGGGAATCATTTATCGTAGTAGAGACTAGGGGCCATAGTAAGCCACCTGTCGGGTTTTGTTTTATCTCCTTCTTGTTCTATTTCTAATAAAGTTGCTTCTGGTAGAACATGGACAGTTAGCTGGCAAGGGCAGAGTTGGAACATCAAGATTCTCCCAGGATTCTGGGATAGATGCTCCAAGGTAGAAAGCAGAAAAAACATATACTCCAAAGGATTTTCAAGGAGAGTTAACATGAGTTAGGAAAATACACCTTTATTGATCCTTTTTCCTTTTTTTCCCCCTGAGGGATGGGAGAGAAAAGAGAAAATGAAAAAGGTCTGATGTGTGTGTGTGTGTGTATGTGTGTGTGAAAAGACCCTTTTTCCCTTCAGAACTGTATATTTGAGAGCAAAGGAGTTTATCTGGAGGGCCTACAGAGCTTGTTAAGAGAAAATAAAAACATTTCCTGTTTTTCATAGTATTCAGAGCTGATTTTATAGTTTTGCCAAGGAGAAAGCTCTGACAGCAACCATGAAGGCCAGGATACAACAGAAGCCGTTGGAAAACCCATACACCGATTTAAAGAAATCACAGAAAAACAGACCCTCAGAGAGCCTCTAATCAAATTCATCCCTGCACAAAGAAACGCTCTACAGTAGTTATCCCTTCCACATCACAAGTTTCCCATTGTGATTTCAATATATCATGGGTCAGCCTAAAAATTAAGTGGGAACATTTGGGGAATTTTGCAGAAGTTGCAGTGACATGTGAAGGCCAGTAGATGACACAGAAAAAGTTTAGAAATTCAGAAATGCATATATTAGTATTGTACAATATCAACCCAAATTTTACAATAAGGTATTATAAACATCCCATAAAAGAAAAAGGAAAAAAATTCAGAATACTCTCTTAGAAGGGAGGGCCAAAAAAATTTTATGCAGATTTTCCAGATCATGAGGGTGCTGTACTCCTAATCCCCACAATATGTAATGGTACAACTAACAAAAGTCATCCAGCCTCGACCTGAAGCCCTTTCGTGTGAAAGAACTCATTGCTTTCAGCCCATTTCATTTTGGATGGCTCTAATTATTATGGAGTTTTCTTTACATCAAGCTTAAAGCTTCCCCTGTTCAGCTTCTACCCAGGGCTTCTGGTTCTATTCTCTGGAGCCAAGAAGAACAGGTCAAATCTCTCTTCCACACAACAGCCTTTCAAATACTTGAGGAGAGTGATCACATTCTTTTTAGGTCTTTTCGCCTCTAAACTGAACACCTCCAGTTCCTTTGACCCACTTGCATATGATGTAATTTCTAGACTTTTCATCAGCCTGTCAGGATCCCCATGCCAAGACTATCCTTCTTTTCTATCCTCTTTTTACTATTAGGAGACAGACACCCTGTTTTCCTGAGCCAAGGTCCAACAAACAGGCTGTGCCCTGAGCTTGACTTAATAACAATCCTTTGCGCTCACCCTCTGGATGATCTCAGCTATAGCAAAATCCCAGAATTGTTTCTGATCATGAAACTCTGCTATGAACCAAAACTGCCTCTTTGTTGCTGTTACCCCTTATTGTCAGGGCTACAACTCGCTACACAGCTATTGGTCTGAGTACTGAGATTTGTCCACCCTTGACTGCCCCCCCCCTCCCCAGCACATATGTATCTAGTTTCCCTCCTCCAATGAGATAAAGAAAGCTTTCTGCTTATAACCACTGTTAGGTCTTTGGTCTTTTTGTTTTATTTTATTTTTAGAGTTAACTGTGGTTGTGATAATCTGTGTGAGCTCTCTGGACTTCTTAGAGTTAACAGCAGTTCTATGGCTGCTGCAGCACTCTGGTAATTTATTTTGTTTTTCAGAGCTAGCAGTCGGAGTGCTACTTCTACCAGCTCTCTGGAGGGTCGTTTTGGTTTTGTGTTTAGAGTTCACAGGCAGCTGCATGACCTCTCTGATTCTTTGGTCCTTTGGTCAGGTTGGACAGTCCCCAAGCACTTCGATGCCATCTTGGTGCCTCTGCACTGGGCTTTCTACATGACCGGCAATGTTCTTTCTTCAAATCAACCTCACACAATTTGTTACTGCTTTCTTTTTTTTCTTCCATTTAACATTATTTTATTTTTTTCCAATTACATGCAAAGAGAGTCAACATTCAATTTTATAAGACTTTGGGTTCCAATTTTTTTCTCCCTCTCACCTCCCTTTGCCCCTCCCCAAGATGGCAAGCAATCCAATACAGGCTATACATGTACAATCATATTAAACATACATCCAAGCCAGTCATGTTGCCATCACTGCTTTCAAGACTCAGGTGAAAGAGCAGCTTCTACGAAAAACCTTTCTCGATCCCCTCAACTGAAAGTTTTCTTCCTAAACACCTAATATCAACATCTTATTGTGTATACTCCATATAGCCTACATATAAATACATGTTAACTCTCTCGATAAAATGCAAATTCCCAGGGAGCAGGAGGTGGTTCTTTCTTTTTTATTTTGACTGTCTCTGGCGCATAGTAGGCACTCAATAAAGATGTATTAATTTATTGACCGTATTTGTTGTCCTTTGGACATTTTCCAGCTGTCACTGGCCTCTCTGGAATGTGACATTCATTCTAAATGACCATTAACACTCCAGATGTGGTCTGGCCAGGGCAGAGGAGAGTGATACTAGAACTTTTCCTAGAGGAGGGCCACCACCTTTTCTGATGCAGCCAAAGATTTCATTAGCTATACTGGCTACTGTAGGACAGTTTTGGCTCATACTGAACAGTCAGCTCACTAAAACTGCCCCTTTTATTTTTCAGACAAACGGCCACCAACAACACCTCTCTGTTAACTGGTGAAACTGATTACCCTCTCTCCGCCCCCCCCCCCCGACTTTAAGATTTACATTTTGTTTTTGGTTCAAACCTGTGACTTCCCTTGTCGAGAACTCCTGGTGTGAAAATTCCCTTAATCAATGCAGATGCAGATCAGCAACTTATCTCTGACTGAGAGGAAGTGATTTTTGCCATAATTACATAGCTAGTATATGTCAGGGGGCAAGACTTGAACCCAGGTGTTCTTGACTCTGGTCAACCCCCTTCATCTACTACTTCATGTGGCCTCTTAAGACTGCCTATTCAATTTCATCTTAGATTTGATACCTATTAAATTAGATTTTTCCCTATTAAAGTTTATCTTAGATTTGGTCAAATGTGAATTTTGACAAATAAAGTCTTTTCAGATCCCATCATCCACTGAGTAAGCTATTTTTAAACTTTTGTGTCATTAGAAAACCTGACAACTGTGCTATTTATGGCTTTATGTGAGCCATTGGTAAAGATGTAAACTAGTAGATATCATGGAGGCACTCCACTCATAACCTCCTTCATGGGTGACCCTGAACCACTGATGACTACTTTCAGAATTCTGTCAGGCAGGATTCAGCAGAGATTGCTTCCCCCAGGAAGTAAGACTAAAAATGGATCCAGAGGGAAGAAGAGAATTTGGATCAGAGCAAAGGACAGGTAGAAGAAGGTATTTTCAAAAACATAATTCTTGCATAAAAAGATGGTATCAAAATACCATAGAATGAGAAGAATTCATGGGTGAGGAAATGGAATTTTTCTAAAGCAGTTTAGTTATGTACTACTTTCATTCTCATTCATTGAACTAATATGTTCAATCTGGGGACTTAGGAGTGATGCTGATCTATGACAAATAAGCTGCTGTTCCTGCCATTATCAATCAATCAATAAACATTTTTTTTTTTGTCTATTACGTATCAGGCATTATGCTAGGTGCTGGGGATGAAAATGTAAAAGTTAGACAAATCTTTGCCCTCAAGGAGAAGAGGTTTATGGAGTTTACTACTAGGAGGAGTGATGAGTCATGTACACAGTGTAAAACTGAGCCCAATCGGGAGATGAAGTGATTTCATATAGTCCCATGAGGGACAGAGAAATGGTCACACAATGACTTTTCCTGTAGAATGGTCTATCAATTTTAATGAGTTCATTTGTTTGCTATAAAATACATATAAAGTACTGCCTCAGTAGTATTAAGTTTCCTTGTCACTTCTTGGGACTCCAAGGTCTAACAAAGGTTCTTACAAATGTGTTGGGAAGAAAAGGCAAATGGAACAAAAGATCTGCTTAGCCAGTGATGTGAAGTCAGAAATTACCTGTAGCTTTTTTTTTTTAAGCAATCGGGGTTAAGTAACTTGCTCAAGGTTACACCTCCAGTTATTTCTGGGTGTGGTGCTAAGTATCTGTGCCTGACCCCCAAGTCATCCTGACACTGGAGCCGGTGCTCTTACTTGCAGAGCCACCTGGCTGCCCCTAAGCAATTGGGGTTAAGTAACTTGCTCAAGGTTACACGGCCAGGTGTTTCTGGGTGGGTGCTAAGTGTCTGAGCTCAGGATTCGATCTCCAGGTCATCCTGACACTGGAGCCAGTGCTCTTACTCGCTGTGCTACCTGGCCACCCCTGCCTGTAGCTTTTTTAACAGTTATTCCACAATCTCCTTCTCCCCACCAACAAATCCTTCATACTCTTGCCAGATTTATCTTCTATTGCACAAATCTGATCATTTTATTTGTCTCCTCAAAATCCTTCAAAGGTTTCTTATTGCCTCCTGTACAAACTCCTTTCTCTTGTAAATATCAACTATTTCTATGACCTCATTTATCTCCGTTATGCAGCCAGCTGCTAAGACTATGTATCTCCAGCCCTTAACTCTAATCACAAGCTCCAGTTTCACATTTGTAACTGTGCTTATTGGATATCTTTACCTAAAGGTCCTATAGGTACATCAAAGTCAAAATTGAACTCATCATTTCCTTTCCAAAATCTAGCCCTGGCATTAGGGACATTTGGGCAAAATGGTGACATGGTTGAAATCTACTCCCTCTACTACAACTGTCAGTCCCCCCCCCTCTCCCCCCCGGATATCAATAACAGTGCATGCTTTGAGAGCAAAGATCTTTAATTGCATAGAAATGTCAGAGGCAAATTCAGCCCCACAAAAGGAAAAGGTGATGTGAATTGAGGGCAGACTGTTGCTTTAAGTACATTATCATAAATTCAATTTCCTCGGTGGAAGATATGTTATACTTTTTATTCAGCCCAGAACTTGGGTAGAAAGCAGACCCAGCAGATGAGGTGGGAGAAAGAGAGGGTTTGCGAGTGGTGATGGTGGCAAAGTTCTCACTACCACTTCTACCCTTACCTCATTCAGTAGACCATTGAACTATACATTATATACACCACTGTAATTCCATTTCAATAGAGGTGAAGTAGAAAACAATGTCATATAGAAAGAGATCCCCTCTCTTATACTCACTAGCTTGAATTTCCATTACTGGAAGAAAATTTTTTTCTGAATAGATTCTCCAGGGGCCAACAACCCAAGGCACAAAATGGCATATGAAACAAATGTTGCTTAGCCTTACAAATTGGCAGCAATTTATATGTTAAATGATTTAAGGAATATCAAGAAGTTCAAGATCCTCCCTAATCTTGTACAATATCTCAAATTTCTCCATTTATGCATCAAGAATTAATTAAGCACCTGTAATATTGGGCAAAGTACACAGTTTAGATAAGGCATGATGATTTCCATCTGACCTTATGGAGCTTACAGTTTAGTAAAGGGAAGAACCAAACATATGGAACTAGAGTACACAATATAACATAATAAGTATATTAGAGAATTAAAAAAAGATCTTGATAAGGAAATCATCGCTCAGGGGCAGAATCAGGGAAGCCTTTAGAGAGGCAGTGGCACCAAAGCTTTAAAGGACAGGACTATTTAGTAAGTAAAGAAGAAAGAGAGGGATATTACAGGCATAGGAAATGACACAAATTCTTTGCTTATATTTTTATCCCCAGAGCTTATTAAAGTGCCTGGCACATAGAAAGTACTTAATTAATGTTTCCTTTCTGTCTAATTGTCTGTTTATCAATTGATCTGCAAGGGAAGAAATGTGAAAGAGCACAGGGTATGTTTGGAAGAACAGTGGGTAGACCAGTCTAACTGTAGCATAAATTTACTGGAAGGGAATAGGAAGAGTAAATCTAGAAAGTGATGGTGGTACCAGATTGTAAAGATCTTTGAAAGCCAAGTTAAAACTTTTAAGCTTCTAGCACTCCTTTGGGGATAGCTATTGACCTATAGAAATTGCCAGTATATGAAAAGATGTCCTCTAGAAAGAAATTGTTTGTGTTTTTAGAGGGGGGGAGGCAGGGCAATTGGGGTTAAGGGACTTGCCCAAGGTCACATGGCTAGTAAATGTTAAGTGTCTGAGGCCAGATTTGAACTCGGGTCTTCTTGACTCCAGGGCCGCTGCTCTATTCACTGTACCATCTAGCCACCCCCTAGAAATTGTTTTTAGAATGAATCTGGACCATCCTTGATAAAACCGTTTAATTGAGTTTAGGCAGTAATCAGCCCCTTTAATCCTACAGAAATAAAAGCTATCAAGTTAATTTGTTATTTTTAGGAAAACCTAAGTGTAGTAAGGAGGCAACTAACCCATGACCCAAATGGGGTGTACTCACGCATTTTAGTTGTGATGCTGAGGGTAAGTAGTAGTTGTTTAGTTGTATCCAACTCTTCATGACCCTTTGCGGTTTTCTTGGCAAAGATACTGGACTGGTTTGCCATTTCCTTCCTCCAGCTCTTTTTTTTTACAGATGAGGAAATCAAGGCAAACAAGGTTAAGTGATTTTCCCAGGGTCACACAGCGAGTAAGTATCTGAGGTCAAATTTGAACTCAAGATTTCCTGAATCCTGGCCCAGTACTCTATCCAATGCACTTTCTAGCTGCCCAATGTGTCAGTAGGGTATAGAACATGAGGTTACAGTTGCTGCTTTACAAATTCTTAGTGTTTAACAGGGAGCACGATTTCAGAATTCTTATGCCCATACAGCGATAGCTTTGGTTGAGCTTTATGATAATCCAAACATAATAAAAGGATGGTTTTGACCCTCAGCTCCATATTCTTCTCACATGTACCCCACCAATATTTCAGCAGTTCACAAAACAGCTAAAATGATTTCCATTTCTTCTTAGTCCCTCTCTAACAGAGAGGCTCATGGTGAAATGTTCAAATTGGAGGCAGCTTTAAATGGGAAAGAAGCAGCAAAGAGTTAGATGATAGACTCTGGAAGCAAAAATGTTTAGCCTGGCTATCTCATCAAGAAATCCAACAATATGTATGTGCTAAACACATACTATAGACTTAGAACTGATTGCATGAGGAATTGGTATACACTACTTTGCAGGGAAGGTGGGAGTGTAGACTGTATTATCTTTTTTTTTAATGTTTTGATTGACTTTGCTCTTTTTTCCTTTTCTTTCTCTTTCTTTGAAAAAATTCTTTATTATATAGGATAAATCTTTGGGAGGGTAAAGGATGTTAAAACAAAAAATGTTAATAAAATTTATTTTAAAAAATCAGTGTAAGGCCTGGTTCTTGCCTTTAAGGAATACATGATCTAATGTGGTGATTCAAGACTAATGAGCATGAACCCATGTGGGAACAATGCAAGGTATATAAAATTAGGTATTTCACTGTGTGATGAAGAAAACAAATGCTATATGGGTTGCATATTAGGGATAGTTGAAGTAATAAGAGAAGACTGAATGAAGGAGTCATAATCTATGTATAATCTTTCTGATATGTTGCTGTTGTCTTTTTGCTAATATCTTATTTAGATATTTTGAGTCAATATCCATTAGGGATATTGTCCATACTTTTCTTTCTCTGTTTTGATTATGCCTGGCTTAGGTATGAAGATCCTATTTGTATCAGAGAAGGAACTTATTTATTTGCATAATAGAAGGTAGGATTTCTTTTCCTATTTTTACAAACAGTTCATGTAATACTGAAATTAATTATATGGCAATAAAGACAGCAATTTAAATGAAATCGACGGATATTTGTAAAAAAATAACATGACCAGATTAACAGAAAACAGGGAATTTAAATAACTCAATCTCAGAAAAAGAAATGGAACAAACCCCAAATAAACTCCTTTCTCCATCCCACCCCAAACTAGGACCAGATGGGATTTACGAGTGAATTGAATTAAATATCAAGAAAGTATAATCTGAACTAAGCTATGAAAAATGGATAAGATTTAGAAATGTTGAGAGAAGAAGGGGATTTTTGGTGGGACAAAGAACAGAAGTAAAGGGAATATGCACAGTGAGTTTGAAGGACACTATATCCAGCCATACTACAACATGCTAGAGAATGGGAGTTCCACCTTAAAGAACAAGCTCCTTAGGAAGACCAAATTTTCTATTTTTTTGAATCCCTAGTACCTAGCACAGAGCTTTGCACATAATAGATGTGTTATTAATGATGCTGATAATGATTAGTGGGATAGCTAAGTGTGGCCAAATTTGGAGAATCTTGGAATTTGTTCATAATAGAAAAGTATGGTCTAATGGTGTCAGGGGGGAAGCGAAAACTTCTCAGAACTCCCCTCTCCCCTCCCCCACCCCTTCACTTCTGCTGTTAATCAGAAGCAAGCCCTTTCAGGAGGTTTTCAGATTTTCCACCTCTGTGAGCCCCTCTTCCCAGCCAGTGGGAGTCAGGTCACTCCTCCCTCATTGCTTTGGGACCCACCCCCCTTTCACTTGCTGTCAATCAGCATCCTTGTTCTTTGTAAGCATGTCTCTCAGCCACTGAGAGATAGTGGTGGGCCTCTCTGTTGTTTGCCATTGGGGAAGATTTTCGCACCGAGACTTGAGCCCACCTCTCAGCCAATGGGAGAAGGGATAGCCCGGGGAGGGGGTGGTGGTAGGGGGATTGACCTCACTAGGGTATAAATTCTCGTTCTGCCTTTTGTAATGTGCCTCTTCCTTATGATCAGTCATGGGGAAGACCACCTTCGTCTCCTGGGGAAGAGAATAAATTCCTTTTCTTATCCTAAGAGATCTCCGTGTTCCTGATTAAATTTTGGATGAGGTTTTTCATCACAAACAATGGGGAAAGGTACATACAATAGAGATGTGAGTTCTAGTCTGGGCACTGTCATTGGCTAACTGTTTGACCATGGGCAAGTCACTCCCCATCTTGAGGTTTTGGTTGTCTTCTATCTACAATTAAGGTGTTGGAGTACATCGCTGGTGTCAAACTCAAGTAGAAACAAAGGTCACTAAACCAAACATAAGGATCTCTGCAGGCTGCATGTTGACTTAAAAAAAAAAAAAAACAACCACCACATATCAACGTTATTTTCTATTGTATTTTTATTTATTTTGTTAAATATATCCCAATCAAATTTAAATATGATTCAGGCAGCAATTGGAAGAGTTGTGAGGTGTAAAGCATGGTAGCATATTTGACAAACCTCTGGATTACCTAAGATTCTGTTTAGCTCAAAATTTCTCTCAGTCTAGGAAGCACGGAGCTTTTGAAAGTTATTGAAGCCCAGGAAAGGCATGCTTCTGACTCAGCATATGTTACAGAGTCTTAGAACTGTAAACTTGGAAGAAACCTTTAATATTTGGTCTAATTGTTCTTCTGATAATTCTGCTCTATGACATCCCTTCCAGGGTAGCCATATAAACTCTGCTTGAACAATGACAGAAATGCAAAACTCACTCCCTCAAAAGGTAGTCTAATATCCCTTGTGCTTCAATGAATGCCGAAATGGTCTGTAAATATTTGCTACTCCAATAATTTTTTTTCAAAAGGGTGTTTTTTTTTCTTTCTGCAGCTGACACAACTGTCCCTATAAAAATGCATCTGCATAACAGTCCTTCTAGCTTGGCCCAGGGGGAAAAATGGAGTGATCACTAATTGTGCTGCTTTAGTTTTTCATCCTCTGAGTCATTCTGTCTTATGCCACGTGCAGTTTTTTGAAAGCTTGGCCCTGTTCTGCAACATTTAGTGTTTGTATTCCCAGCTGAAAGGAATGTCTTGCTGGCTGAAAGACATTGCTGTGTATAATTCAGGCAGAGCCAGAGCCAGAGTTGTGGGCAGGCAGAGTTGCATTTTAATTCCCTGATGCTTCTAGCTCTTGAGGACCCTGCTAATCAACCAATCCCTTACATCTCACCCTCAAAGCTCCCAAAGAACAATCCAGCTCCTTTTTCCATCCAGAGTATACCTCATTAAGTAGCAAATTTCATTTTCTAACTGGTTGGACTACATTTAAAAGAAAGTGATAAATAATATCTATTTGTTTTCTAAATTTCCCTTTTAGAACCATAACTATGTTGTGGTGGTCTGGGTTTTGCCCATAGGCACTGGGATTTGCAAAAATTTAGAATAATGATTTTAAAAGGGTGTATAATTTTAAATTGTGTTAATTAACACTGGCAATACTTTTATTTCTTCAACAAGAATTCCTTTGATTCTTGTTCCCATTCTTGAGGTCCTTTCTAGACTAATTCTTCTCCTGGGGGTAGTGTCCTCAAGGGGGTGGCTTCCCATGGGGCCAATATCAAGGTCTCTCCTTCTCCATGGTTAATTGGAGGGTGTTTAGTACTGCTTATTTCAGGGCTGCTTCCAATAGTTTGGCCCAGCTCCCAAAACTGCTAATTATAGCTCTATCCCTTTTCTTGTTGAGCTGCCCACTAGAAAGCTCTAGTTCCTGTTATACTCTATACATCCCAGGACAGAATGATAACCTAAAGAATATCACTTTGATTCAGACTGTGGAAATATGTGAAGTGGCCAAGCTGGGTTGTTTAATGTCACTTGAATATCTGGGGTCAGAGTTCTATACTCAAGGACCTTTGTTGGAAACATATGGCACTAGGGCAGTGGTCCAAATACTGGATGGATAGTTTTCTCTTCTTGGGTAGGCAAATGTACTGTTTCTCTTAAAAATTTACATGCACTGGCTCAACATAATCTGTACTATGTATACATAGAAAGATAGATATAGATATATGTACATACAGATATCTATATATACACACACATACATACACAGTGTGTTAAACTTGGAGTTAGAAAAACCTGGGTTAAAGATTCACCCTCAATGATTACTAGCTATGTTGACCTTGGTAAGTCACTTACCTTCTGGTAGCCTTAGCTTCTTCATTTATAAAACAAATTCAGCAATACATTCAGTATCTAACCTCACTGGGTTGTGCTGAGGCTCAAATCTGAATGTATGGAAAATGCTTCCCAAGCCTTAAAATGCTGGATATGCTTGCTATCATTATTTCTTTTCTACACTCTGGTCTAACAGGTCATTAGCAAGAGAGAACAAGACCAGTCTATGCACTGAAAGTGGCCCGAAATGTTTTGTTATGAATTTTTAAAAATGTTATCTTTCTGACATATGTCTCCAAAGTGATATTCCTGTGTATGGGCTGCATTTTAATTCTAGATCTTTAGCTCAGAAAAGACCTCTGGTCAAATCATGTTTGAGTTGTCTTGAGTGGCCACCTCTATGTGCATTTGACAAAAGCACACAGTCTGCTGTATGGCACTTTCACTTACTTCCTCAACTCACAAGAGATACCAGATAGCTTTTTGTTTGTTTGTTTTTAGCAGTGGCTGTTTTCAGATCAGGAAGCCACAGAGGCATTCCCCAAAGGCTAGTAGTGATTGTCTGGCTCTTGTTTAAATTGGCTTTCTACATTCTGTATATTGACCCCTTAATGTTGCCTTGTCGATGATTCCTCAGTGCAGATCACACATGATAGCTGCAAGGTTACTGCAACTATAGAGAGCAGCTAGGTGGCACAGTGGATAGAGTGTCACACCTGGAGTCAGGAAGACTCATCTTCCTGAGTTAAGATGTGGCCTCAGACACTTCCTAGCTGAGTGACCCTGGGCAAGTCACTTCAACTCTGTCTGCGTCAGTTTCCTCATTAGTAAAATGGACAGGAGAAGGAAATGGTAACCCACTTCAGTATCTTTGCTAAGAAAACCTCAAACAGTGTCATGAAGAGTCAGACACAATTGAAAAATGACAACACACACATATGCACACACCACCACCATCACTACCACCACCACCACCACCACCACCACCACCACAGTGACTTTGTTTCTTTATTTCCAGATCTCTAGCACAGATGGTTTTACTGGTATTGATTAACCCTTATAAGCCTCAGTTTCCTCATCTGTAAAAAATGGGGATAGTAATAGCATTTACCTATCAGGGCTGTTGTGAGTACCAAAAGAGATAGAATGTGAAAAGTGCTTTGCAAGCCTTAAAAGCACTATATGAATGCTAGATATTGTTTATCATCATTATTAATACTATGATTATTATTACAGAATGGAACAGTCTACAGAACAAGTTTGAGTTACTATCCAGCTAGGATTTTCCCTTACAGTGGTACTGAGAGGAGAAAATGACTGAGAAAAACTAAAGAAAGAATGGAGATGGGTGTTTAAATAATCTAAGTCAGGGTTTTTTTTCCACCAAGATTTAGCCCATACAGAGTGAGATAGGGAAATGGATATGTAGTACTAAGAAGTTTAGATCTGTGGTTACTAACTGATTTGCTAGGTCATAGTATAATGGACAATATAATAAGATGAGGAGTAGAATCTGAATACTGGCATAAGGGGAGGAAAGTGATTACTTGTTATCCATTGTTGAGTCACAGCTTTTTAAGATTGCCATGACTAACTACACAGGATAGATTGGCTTCTGATCTCCTTGATGACCTCTTGGTGGAAGGACAAGTTGCTTTTATTTCCTGGTATTTTTCAAATGCATTTAGCTGATAGTTTCAGTGGGGGAGATATCGTTTATACATTTTTATTAAATATTAGGTGCTAAAACAGAAGTTAAGAAGGGAAAAAACAGCTGACTGGAAAAGTCAGAAAAGACTTTATGAAGGGGGTGAGATTTCAGCTACACCTTTAAGGATGGGTGGGATTTAGAAATAACCAAAATCAAATATCTGGATTATAATATTCTGGCTATTAAAATGGCTACCTGGGTACTATTAAGGGATCAATCTCTCTGGTATTGAAAAAGAAAAAGCTGAACTGATCTCAAGGTAAGCAACATCTAAGAGTTAGAGATCAGTTAGGTTATCTTCTGATCCCCTTTGACAACTTCTTGTTGAAAAGACAAAATGCTCAAAAATCTTTGGGGGATTTTTTGGAGTGTTTCCAAAGTCAGATTACTTTCAAATGTATTTATTTTATTTTATTTTGTTGCTGTTTAGTTTTTTAAGTTGTGTACAGCTCTTTGTGACCCTATTTGGGGTTTTCTTGGCAAAGATATTGAAGTAGTTTACCTCTAGTTCACTTTATAAATGAGGAAACTGAGGCAAACAGGGTTAAATTAATTGCCCAGGGGCCACACAGCTAGTAAGTATCTGAGGCCAGATTTGAGCTCAGGAAGATGAGTCTTTCTGACTCAGACTCCCTCCACTGCTGCACTAGTTATTCCTGTGGATGTCCTTAAATCTCACCACTGAAAGTAGTCTGTAGGACCACTGTAAAAGATTATGGACTTGCTGTCTTAGTCTCTGACTTTACTGCTGGCATTTAATCATTTATGGTAATAATAACACCAAGATAAGCCCTTGAAAGTTTGTAAAACATTTTCCTCAAAACCATACAATGATGTGGACAGTAAAAATACTAGTATAACAGAACACAGATTTAGAGCAAGAAAGAATTTTGAAGGTCCAATCTTCCCATTTTGCAAATGAGGAAACTGAAGCTCAGAGGGTTAAGTAATGAACTAAAGGCTACACTGCTAGCAAATATCTGGGGTGAGATTCAAAGCTGAGTTTCCTGACTCCAAGACAATCTTGCTTTCTGTAAGATAACTAATCAGCACCATGGATAGAGCCTGTAAAGTCAGTGAAAACTGAGCAGCAATTGAATGTCAGATGCCAAATGTCATAAACCCTAAGTATTTTACTTAGAGGAGAGATCTGACACACCTATGACATTTGCAGGTGAAGGGTGCTGCTATCCCCAACTGAAAGTATTCATGAACAACTGGAGCTTTGCTTGGCCCACCCACTGACTTAAAAAGTGACCTGCCTGGAAAGAACAGTGCAATTACTTCCCCTGCCACAGCTATTGCAATCTGGCAAATTTATCCCCTCTGTACTTCCTCCCCTCCCCATTTCTCACTGCTGTCTGGCAAACTGGCAATACTTATTCTCTACTGTTTGTTTGTTGTATATATTTTAAAATGGGTTTTATCTTGACATAAAGAAAAGCTTATTTTTATTGCATTCTGAGTATGTGCTACAAAGGAGTGGACCATGCAATGGAGAAGGAAAAAGGGTACTAGATTTAACTATGAGTCTATATTGAAGCTTGTTCTCTGGAGACACAAAGAGGCTTTGATTGCAAGCTTCTTGAGGGAAGGGATTATCTTGGCTTTTGTATTATTATTAAATACCTGCCCAGGTATTTAATAGAAATTTTTCACTCCCTCATTTGAAGAAAAGGGCCAATGGAAATGCTTTTCCAGAAACCCCCAGGATGCCTGGCCTACTCTATTATGTTAATACATGTGGCATGTAAGTTCTATACCACTCTTGCCCTTTGTAAACTTGAGACTTTCTTTACAGACTAATTATGATTTTAAAAAAGTATTCCTCAAAATTAAATGCCTGAGGTTTATAACAACTGACATTTACATATCTCTTACCATGTTTTCCCTGACTTTCAATAGTTAATTTCCATGAGGGGAAGGGACAAAGGGAATGCTTGTAAGGAGAAGGGGTGAGTGGTGCCAGCTTCTCCAGTCCAGGCTCTATATACATCTGTGACTACACAGGTGTAGGGACAGGCACCCGACCTGTGACTTCAATTGTATTGGGAGTAAACTCCCTTACCAATGGAGGCTGATACCTTTTCTGCAAGAACTTTTGCCCAGAGTCCCACAGCTCAAATTGGAGGTGATACTCAAATGGCAAATCTTCCTACAGAAGTGGTTGTATCCTGGCTTTGAGATGAACTCTCAATCCACCATTCCATGCCACCTCTCATGACTACATAACCATGTTAAATGTCAAGGGCACTTATTGAAACAGAAGTTTGTTTTAGAAATGAAGGCTATCATAATGAACCAAAGTCTAGTGCCCAAACTTGCAATCTTGACTGAGGCTAACCTTTCACTGTCTTTGAAAGTAATCAGACTTGAAGAATTGCTAAGAGAGATTTTTCACTTAAATGAAAGAGACAGTTTAGATTTTTTGGATGAAGTTCCACATTAATGCAGCAAATCTGCTGGACTAGGACTGCAGGAGCTTGAGGGAGTTAGAAAAACTATGAAACCTAAAGATCTCAGGTGGAGGGTAGGGAAGGGAAAGAGATCAATAAATAACCACATAGTTGTCTCACAATCCAGTGAAAATTAACATCCATAAGATCAATTAATTACCTTTGCTGATGAAACAGTCTCTGCAATCCTTGGCTAGAGGAGGAGACATGACCAAACCTCAGTCTGGGTCCTTTAATGATTCTTGTCTTTATGTGTTTATGCAACCAGTCAACAAATATTTAAGTCCTTACTATGTTTTAGGCCCTGTGTTAAGTGCTAAAGATACAAGGAAGGCAAAAACTCAGCCTCTGCCCTCAAGGAATTTCCATTCAAATAGTGGAGACGAGATGTTCTCAACTAGGTACACACAAAATATATACAGAGAATAAACAGAAATAATCAAAAAGAAGAAGGCATTAGAAGCTGGGGCCTCCTACAGAAGATGGGATTGGAGCTAAGTCTCAGAGGGAGCTGGGGGAACTAAGTGGCAGATGTGATGGAGCTAACATACATTTCTATTTCCTGCAGTGCTGGTGTTGTGGGAAGCATCTCTAGGATGTCTTGGGCAACCAAATTCATCTCACCAGGACTCTATTTTGCAAAATGAGTGGTTGGACTAGAGAATCTGCAATGTCCCGTCCAGCTCTAAACCTATGATACTTGGAAGCAATGAGCAATGGGCACAGGAATAGACTCAGGTCTAATTTAAGTCTAAGGAGGCAGTGTGCTACAGTGGGCAAAACAAAGACAAAAACTGGCTCTGGAGGCTGAAGACTTGGGTTCAAATCTTCTGACACTATTTATATGACCTTGGGCAAGTCACCTAACCACATGGATTGCAATTTTTTCAACTGTAAAATGTGGGGGTTGGCAGAAATGGTCTCTGAAATACATGAGCCAGGTGGCAACGGGGATAGGGTGCTGAATCTGGAGTCAGGAAGACTTGAGTTCAAATCCAGCTTCAGACACTTACTAGTTGTATAACCTTGGACAAGTCACTTAACCTCTGTGCCTCTCAGTTTCCTCAACAATAGTATGGGGATAATAATAACACCTTCCTCACAGGGTTACTGTGAGGGATGCAATGAGATAATATTTGTAAAGCATTTAACATAGTGCCTGGTATATAGTAAGTATTATATAAATACTTATATTATTATTATTATTACAATTTTCCTACTATTATGATTCCTTTTCAGCTCTATACTAATGATCCTAAATTAATTACTAATCAGAGAGTACCTACTGTATGTCCAGCCTTTGATGAGGTTTTATTATAATTACTAGAAAATGCAGTTTGATAGTTGAATTTTCACATCCCAGGCTAGACTTATAGCAAAACTCAAACAATACCAAGCAGATGTTGGGTCTCAGTGTTCATTCTAGCCTCAACCAGTTCGGTTTGTGATGCATAAATGGTCAAGCAATTGGCATTGCTGCATCTTCATACCTGACCTTTCTGTGTTCTATGTATTGCACTGCAACTAGGGTATTGCCATCAGAACTTTGCTCTATGGAAGAATATTATAAGGGGCCCATAGTACTTTTTAGTAGCATATTCCTATTCTGATTTATTTTGCCCCCAGTATCTTCCCGGGGTGTTTGCTCCTCCCCTTTGAATCTTAGAAATCTCTTGGAATATACCAGGTGGGCTTTCTCCCCAGATGGCCACATTAAAGATAACTACTAAATTTCAGCTGCTCCCCCTTTCCTGGTCCAAGTGAAAAAAAAGGCTAATTCCAGTTCTGTATATATGGGTAGTTGAGACAAGGCAGAGAAATGGCAGAAAAGACCCCCTTTTGAATGGGGATGGATAGCACTTCTCTTGTACATCCTTCTAAATGAGCCTTGGGAACCAATTCATTCATTACAACATCTGAGGTCTTAGCTCAAATCCAACCTTTTTACAGGTACCAAAACCCCTACTAGAGATGACTCCCAATCAGGATATCTTTGAGGAGAATATTAACTTCCAATAAATATAAGTGTCATTATCTTAACAAAAGAGATTTCTCTATTATATGTGTGTTCTGCTTTAAAGAAATTCTGCTGTTCAAAAAACCCTAACCCTAGCTTCCCAAAGATGTCAATTATGGAATCAGGTCATCAATAGTGGAGAAACCTTTGCAGAATGTCTGTTCCTGAGAACCTCATACTGAGAAATATGAAATAGAGTGATTAAGAGTATTAGGAGGAAAACATATTATTAATATGTGCTTTAGGGAAAACAGAAGGAAACAAACCTCATTCTTGGATCATCTGGTGGTGTCATTTCCAGATCATGGGTAGGCCCATTTAAGCCAATGACATGTAAGGAAATGCTTGGATTTTCACATCCAGCCTAGGATACAAAAAGGAAGAGGGATATTATTAGTAATAATCGGGACAGTACATTTTGCCTTGTAAAAGGTTCTCAAATTTATTTTGTGGGCTGTACAAACTTATGGACACCGCTAAGACATACTCTAGGAAATTTAATTCTCTTTAGAGAATAGCTGATATACTCTCTTGGGATGTTTAGCCTGGAGGTTGAGATGGGAAATACATGGAATTGTACTGATTCTCTTCTCAATTTCTCTTCTCCCCAACTCTCTACTGCACTTTCCCCATTTATCATCCACACCCTTTATCATTTCCTAAAGAAAGGAGAAACCAGAGAGAAGAAACAGCAAGAACAAAGGGGAAATTATCCAAGAAATGGAAATTATCCATTTTCATCACTCACAAGTGGGATGAAATTAAGGCCTTCCAAAAAAGATTGAGTACACTCTTCTGCTTTGAACACCTCTTCTACTTCAACCACTGCCAGTTTGGTGGCAATGTGTACCCACCAAACATATTACAGGACCAAAATACAACTGTTTTGGCCAGGAAAGAAAGAATAGAGAACACAGAAGAGAGAACATAAGTGGGTGTCCCAGAGGGTGAGCTCACCAACCTACTGGCAGTATATGGTTTCAGTGATATGCAAAAAGTATATTCCCAATTTTTAAGATGCTTGTGTTCAGTGAAGAAAGAAGTCAAATACATTTTTCAATAGCTTATGGACTCTTATTTTGAGGTTCAATTCTAAGAGAAGTGACTACAAAAATTTTTTTGGTTGGAATATGAAGGAGACCTTTTAACGCACAAGTCATCAGTTCTTCAGAATGCCAGGGTTCAGTATATTTCATGTTTAAGGGAACTCGTCTGTGGGTTTATCAGAAACTGAATAGGTGAAATGGGGAGTTCCTACTTTTCTGTTTTGTTTTTTCCATAGTGTGAGGAGTGATTTTGTCATACAATCTGGGAGACACTAGGTAGGGAGATCTCCATACTGTATTTGTCACACTACAGAGCTCAAGGATTGGCTGAAGAAACTGGGGATGTTTAGTGTGGAGAAGAGGACAGGGAGGACAGGAGAATACATTTCAAGCAGAAGGAGGATTCTATTTCTCTTGCTCAATTCCAGAGGGCTATACAAGAAGAAATGATTAGAAGAGGAAGAGATGAAGATATAAATTTGATTTAGAGAAGACCTTCTTAACAGAACTCTCCAGAAGTGACATGGACTGTCCCCAAGAGACAGTGAGATCCTCTTACCAGAGGTCTGCAAGCCAAACCTGGATGCGTGCTTTGGTGGTATATTGCAGAGGGCATTTCTACTCAAGTAAGGAATGGTCTCAGATGGTCTCTGAGCTTCCATGAAATCGTGGCATCCCAATGCATTTCTCCCTTTATTTCTTCCCACCATGCTCTGCTACTAGCTGTAGAATCAGTTGCATTTATCCCTGGATAGTGGCCACCTTAGCCATCAGTTGTACATATAAGTATTCTCCCTTTAGTTTCATGCAAGTGAACTGCATCGTCGTATGTTACTAATGGAAAGAACACTGAGCTAAGAGTTGGGAATCCTGAGTTCTGGTTTGAACCCTGCTTTTGATTTGCTGTGTGACTTAGAGTATGTTACCTACGGTCTCTAGGTCTCAGTTTCCTTTTCTGTAAAATGAGAGTGGCTAGATGATCACTAAGGTTCCTTTCAGCTCTAAATCCTATAAATATTCTATGATTCATGACTGAGGGAAGGGAGAATGAGGGTAGGAGGGAGATGTAGTCACCAACTCAGAGGGAAAGCAAGGCTTTTTTTAAATTCTGTTCTGAAGTTTCGTTAAATGACTAACCCTAGCTCAGACAAGCACAAAAGGTAAATTTACCAACCATCAAATTTAACTAAACAAAGATGGCAATTTAATGAGAAATAATTAATCTTTTCTCTGTTTACTGTAATGCTCATAAGCATCTCTGATTAGCACATCTCCACATCTGAGTCAGCTGAGAGGAGAAAGACCTATGAATAATGCAAACAATCAGTTCAGCAAAAGGAAAAGCCCAAAGCCAATTCTTACCTTGGGATAATGATAAGGCTTAACAGTGGGGTAGAGAGAGCCAGTGTAGGTGGGTAGGTCCATGATGGGCACTCGGGAATCATTGATTGTGGCATAGGCTAACCTAGTCCCGTCTGGAGACCACCAGTGTGCAATGTGAGTCTTTAAAATCTCCTCTGGGGAAAAGGACAGAAAGTAGAGAAAGGTGAATAGGAAACAAATGGAGGAAAAATCAGTTCAATGTCATTACAAATGCTATGACATGCAAGAAAAAGCACTACCTCTACTTCTAGGTGGCACAGTGAATAGAGTGCTGGGTCTGGAGTCAGAAGTTCAGTTGTTTTTAGTTGTGTCCAACTCTTTGTGGCCCCATTAGGGCTTTCTTGGCAAAGCTACTGCAGTGGTTTGTCATTTCCTTCTCCAGCTCATTTTACAGATGAGGAAACTGAAGCAAACAGGGTTAAGTGACTACCCCAGGATTACATAGCCAGTAAGTATCTGAGGCTGATTTGTATTCAAGAAGAGGATCTTTTTGACTCCAGGCCTAGCACTCTATCCATTGTGCTACCTAGGTGCCTCTGGAGTCTGGAGGATCTAAGTTCAAATCAAGTGTCAGATACCTGCCCAGCTGTGGAATCCTGGGCAAGTCACTTAACCCATGTTTGCCTGTTTCTTCATATGTAAAATGGGGATAATAAGACCATCTACCTCCTACAGTTGTGCAAATCAAATGAAATAATATTTGTAAGGCACAGTGTTGTATTGGCAGCTTTTGTTCCAACCTCACAGTATCTTGTATGGCTTCATCCACTTCATGAGTACCCAATACGTATGTGATGATAGTAGGAACCTTTGTTCAATTCAAACATTTATTAAATATCTACTGCATACTGGGCAGCATGTTAGATGCTGAGGAGGTAAAGATATAGTGATACACTGTCATCAAGGGGCTTGCATTCTCCCAGAAGATATCAAACCCCTAATCTCTACTAGGCCCTTCAAAAAAAATTCAGCTATGATGACTCATTTGAATAGTTGAGTTTTGGAGAGTGACATGTCTAAGATAATATACTGCTGAATCTGGATTTGAAGGCAGGGCCTCTGATGCCAAAACATATGCTCTTTTCACTCTACCACATCCAGCCTCATGTACTCCAGCACTTCTTAAACAGTGGGTCATGATCCCATCTGGGGTCATGAAAAATGTGGCAACAATAAAGCTTCTGAACATGCAATGACTAAAAATTAATTCAAAGTCAAACGAGGAATGAATTCGACGTGCTTCTGGCAGTGCTTGCTCATCCTGTTTCATGCATCTTCACTGCAGCTTTGGTTCCGAACACAAAGCATGTGCACTTTGCGCTGCATATGCCTTCCTGTCACACAATGCCAACTAATGCTGCCTACCCGCGAAAAGGGGTCATGAGTGGAAAAAGTTTAAGAAGCCCTGTCCTGTACAATCTCTAGTTCCCACTGGATACAGGCAGAGTGTGAAGCTCTGGGACTCATTGGGATCCTGCTTCCTCAGAGGTTAATTTCATTCTGATAACTATACTAAGGCAGGAAAAGAAATCTTAGAACAATTCACAAAGGTTGAAACAAAAAAACCCCAACATTTATGGGCTCATCCTCCAGTTACCTGATTCTGGACTGGGAGTTTTATCAACAGAGGCAAATAGTAGCTAATCAGTTGGTAAAAACAGTAGGATTTATTGAGTTATTGCAGAAGCACTACTGGAGGGACATGTGTGGGGCTATGCTCTGCTATGTCCTTATGAAGTTATAAGCTAGTCAGGGAGATAGAATCTCTAGTTCAGTTTGAAGAGGAAGGTGTGTAGGCCTTAAAGTAAGGGACACCTAGTCTGTGGCACCATACTGCACACATGGGTAGCTAGCTGGCATGATGGGTAGAGAGCCAGATTCGGTATCAGGAAGATATGGTTCAAATCCTGTCTCATACACCTACTAGCCATGTGATGCTCTCCACCTCAGATTCCACATCTGTAAAGTTGGGATAATAATAACACTCACCTTGTAGCAGGGTGCTTTTGAGTGTCACATGAGATAACACATAAAAAGTACTTTGCAAACTTCAGAAGTATATGAATGTTAGTTATTATTATTAATAGTAGCAAAGACTAGTAACCTAACAAAGCTTTCAGAATACAGAATGAATGAGTATCTGCTATACGTGTCTGACCATTACAAGTTTAGAATCATTCATAGTGGCCAAGCTACTTTCCAAGAAGATCTTCAATAGAGCTGATCACAAGTGAAAGATTTACAAGCTATAGAAGGAAGAGGGGGAAATGGAGAAAAAAATAGAAATAAAGAAAAAAGGATCTACAATTTCCCCATGTCTTTAGATGGCTGGGAAAGTGACTTTCAAGTTTAAGTTTGGAAATGAGGTGTACTGAAAATGACTTTGTAGAGTTATCTAACCTATTCTCTTGGAACGGTGAATATAGAGATTCCAGCAGATGGTAACCTGGAAAAAAATAGGTACCATTTGCAATGCAATGAAATTTGTTGATGATTCTGCTCCATTCTGATGGTACTGCAGGGCTAAAATGAAATGTAACTGAAAGCTTGCTGGAATGATAGCTAGAAGTGAACAGAATTCAAAAGGGAAGGAAGTGAAGAGGAAAAAAATGGGATGAACAGAGAAGCAAAGTAAAATATATATATTCCAACATCCAACAATAATGGGTCCGAGAGTAGTTTTCAAAGGACGTTAATTCATACCCAACTTATGAAAATCCACAAAAGAAATTTGAAATGATGAACTGAAACAGAGAAGTTCTTGAATAAACCTGATTCTCAACTAATCAAATGAACCTTGATAGCTGTGTGACTCTAGGCAAGTCACTTAACCCTGTTTAGCTCAGTTTCCTCATCTGTAAAATGAGCTGGAGAAGGATATGGAAAACCACTCTAATATCTTTGCCAAGGAAACCCCAAATGGGGTCATGAAGAATTGCACAAAACTGGAAACAACTAAACAAAAACAATACCTCTTTTGTGAGCTTAGGACCATCCACTCAAGCACAGAGGGGAGACAAGACAACCCCCAAGTCTACAGAAGGTCAAACTATATTCTTAGGTCAGGTGGGCAAAGCCATATAGGAAATGTTGCATACAGGCAGACTCTACGCTCAATTGAGATTCCACCAGTGGTATCAAATTCAAATAGAAATAGGGACACTAAACCATACAGAAGGATCTCTGTGGGTCACATATTGATTTAGAAAATCACATGTTAACATTATCTATGTTTTATTGTATTTTTATTTATTTTGTTAAATATTTCACAATTACATTTTAATCTGTTTCTGGATGTATTTATGAGTGTCATGGGCTGCATGCATCTGGGAAGCAATTGTTTGATTCCTCTGCTCTATACTATTCACCTTCTGAAGTTTCTTCATTTGTGTTTGGTTTGGAGGTCTGGTGAAACCCTTTTCAGAATATTGTTTTTAAAAGCACAAAATTAAATAACATAGATTACAAAGGAAACCAATTGCATTGAATAGGGGTCACAATACTAAAAAATAAAACATAAAAAACAACAAAAAACATGGACTCCAGGTTAAGAACCCTTAGACAATAATAATTAAAATTTATAAGATGCTCTAAAGTTTTCAAAAATATTCATGCATATTATCTCATTTGAACCATATAACAATACTGTGAGGTAGGTTGCCTAAAAGTAGCATATAATCAGTTGTTTACACTTGTGTCTGGCTCTCCATGACCCCATTTGGGATTTTCTTGGCAGAAATACCTCAGTGGTTTGCCATTTCCTTCTCCAGATCATTTTACAGATGAGGAAATTGATGCAAACAGGGTTAAATGACTTGCCCAGAGTCATACAGCCAGTGTCTGAGACTAGATTTGAAATCAGGAAGATGAGTCTTCTTGACTCCAGGCCCAGCACTCTATTCCCTGCACCACCGACTTGCCAAAAAAATGTATTATTACTCCAGTTTTACAGATGATAAAATTGAACTGAGAGATGAGATATATTCATAATACATGACCTTCAGGGGCAGTTTGAACTCAGGTCTTCCTTATTCCAGGTCTAGCATACTAATCTCTATGTCACATTGCAAAGCAGGCTTGGAGGATGTCCTGGAGTCTGGAAGCCCAGAGGGCAGGCCTGGATGTCACAGACCCAGCAGACTACTGGGCTCTTGTCTGAATAACCTTGGAGTTCCTCCAGACCTGCTTTCTTCTTTTTCTTCTTCTTCTTTGTAAAGCAATTGGGGTTAAGTAACTTGCTCAAGGTTACATGGCCAGGTGTTTCTGGGTGGGTGCTAAGTGTCTGAGCCCAGATTCGATCCCAGGTTATTCCAACTCTGGGGCCGGTGCTCTTACTCACTGTGCTACCTGGACACCCCCCTGCTTTCTTCTTGAGACAAATCAAGAAAAGGAGATAATCAGATGCATACTAGCACATCACAGACCTAGAACCTTCTTATTCTCCCAGGTTCAGGGTTTTTGTTTGGTAGGTTTAAGAGAAATGAACTAGGACCTTTTAAAGCACTTTGGGCACTGAGGGCTTGAGATGTTCAACATCTTTATATCAACAGCAAGAAGAGACTAACCTGTTACTGTGGAATTCTAATACCATCCAGAAATGAGGCTTCAGATTAAGATCAATGATTCTGTATCTGAGAGAACAGATATAGGAAGATAGTCGCTTCTGTTTGTATCATGTAAGATGGTTTCCAGGGGCAGCTAGGTGGCACAGTGGATAGAATGCTAGGTCTGGAGTCAGTAAGACCTGAATTCAAATCCAGCCTCAGACAATTTCTAGCTGTGTGACCCTGAGCAAGTCACCTCACCCTCTTTGCCTCAGTTTTCTCATCTAAAATTAACTGGAGAAGGAAATGGCAAAGCACTCTGGAATCTTTGCCAAGAAAACTCCAAAGAGGGTCACAGAGTCAGACAGGACGAAAAAAGACTGAGCTTCCTAACTCTAGGCCAAGCTTATTTGCAAGAATTCTCTTTTTCTGCTAAGCTTCTCTGGCTCTATCCAGATCAATCATCACATCAATCACTCAACAAATAAGGACATACAAACACCTATTTTTTTTTGCTTAGCTCTCCAAGACAAAACATCAACTATCCCTGCTCTCAAATGAGTCTGCTCCTTCTCTTGACTGCCAGTGTTCAGCACTGGTAATGTGAATCAAACTTCCTGAGTTCCTGATGATGCTACTGTATTCAATTTGCTGCAGATCATGCTAATCTCCATGCTTCTGAAGCCAGGTTGGTGGCCTAAGTTCAGTTCTCAAGACCCCCCATTGATTTAGCTGTGCTTTCCTCATCTTGACCCTGGGCCTATATCTTGATGCTGATTAAGTCTTCCATAGCAACCTTGGAAAGAGGGCTGGAACCTTTGCCTGATGGGCAGTTCTGCAGGATCACAGATGACGTTTTGCTTGTTACTTTCAAGGTATATTTTATTTGAACTGAAGTCAAAGATCTAAGAGTTCACTGAGAAGACTGTTTCAGTCATAGCAGTAATGAATAAATAATTGACATTTCTAGATCCTAGATGCTCAGGCCAAACAAAGCTGGGCTAGCTTTAGTGATTTTCCTAAGCGATGGTTCTTTAACACACTGTTCTCTCTGTAGTGATTGGGTTTTTTTCCTTCTTTTTCTTATATTAGCAGCTAATTAAAGAGATAATTAAGTGTAAGAAAGTAAGGGGGGAAAAGGGACCAAGCAAACGAATTCTTGACATTTTAGCATTAATTACGGATGTCTTTATTCGGCAAACATTTTCTCCAGAATCTACAACTTAATGAGGCAGTTTGCTTGAATGTGGCATACCAAGTGGAGTCTTACATACAAAAGCAGAGTTTTGTAGGGAAAAAATCTATTTCTTTAGACAAATTTAATTGCCTGAACTCTCACCTTGGAACATAAAACAACATTTTGCCATTCTTGGAAAAATAACTAAGTTGGGAAAACCTGAGGACATTTCTTTCCTTTGTCTACCCCTACCCTAGCAGAAAAGACATATTGGAGTTGTGGAGGAATGATATATTTAGGGCTATTTGCTATTTAACATTGTCATATTTTCTTTTAAATAGACAGAAAGATATGTTAGCATAGTGTCAGCCCATGGAAGAAGTTGGGCAGGCTTTCTTTGTGTTTTATCATAGTATTTCAAAGGAACAAATTTCATATATCTCCCTACTTATGAAATCTGACTACTGCAAAACTGACAGGGCTCCAAGGGTCAATCTGGCCAACTGCATAAAAAACATGAAGCTACACATGCAGAGGTAGTATGGTACAGTAGAAAGAACATAAGAACTTAGTTACAGAACCCAAGTGCAAAACCCACATCTGCCACTAAATACCTCTGTGAGCTCGGGCAAGTCACTTGACTACTGTGCCTTGGTTTTCTTCATCTGCAAAATGGGGTTAGAGTGGGGTTTGGTTGGATCAGATGACTTCTAAGGTAGCTTCCAACTCTAGATCTGTGATCCCATGAGCCAAAGCATGAAAAGTCAAATGGAAGAAAACTTGGAATCGTTTCCCATTTTTCTAACTTGGAAAAAAATGTAACTAATAATTTTCTTTCTTTCTTTTCCTTCCTTCCTTCCTTCCTTCCTTCCTTCCTTCCTTCCTTCTTTCCTTTCCTTCCTTCCTTCCTTCTTTCCTTCCTTCCTTCCTTCCTCCCTCCCTTCTTCCTTCCTTCCTTCCCCTTTTCCACAGATAGCCTTTCCCAACCCCTCCTGATTCTACTGCCTTCCCTCTAATAATTATTTCCTATTTATCCTGTATTTCACTTGCTTGTACATATTCTTTTTCTGGTTGCCTCTCCCATTAGACGCCCCCATGAGCTGCCTTGAGGGTAGGGACTATCTTTCGCTTCTTTTTGTATTTCCACTGCTTAGCACAGGGCTTGGAACATAGTAGGCACCTAATAAATGTGGAATGATTACTGAGTATTTATTTTCAAGCCCTTCATAACCCCTTTCTATTCCCTTTTACATCCTCTGTGATCCAGTGACACTGGTCTCCTTGCTGTTCCCCACACCAAACACTCTATCCTCTAACTCTAGGCATTTTTACTAGTCATCCCCCTATGCCTGGAGTTCTTTTTCCTGTCTCCATCTCCCGGCTTTCCTGGTTTCCTTAAGTCTAACCTAAAATCCCACCTTTTACAAGAAGCCTAATACTACTCTCTTCCCTCTTTGATTATCTCGAATTTATCCTGTGCATATCTTGCTCCTACACAGTTGTCTGCATGCTGTCTCCCCCATTTTACTTCACACTTCTTGAGAACATGGATTGTTTTTTTACTTATTTTTTGCATCTTAAGCATTTAGTGCCATGCCTAGCATTTTCATAGTAAGTGCTTAGTAAATGCTTGTTGATTGACTAAATGATAGAGAGTGTGGGAAAAGGAAAAGTTATGACTTTTTTAAAACACAGTTTATGGATGTGCTGGTTAAATTGGAGAGTTTAATGGACTTGTCCAAAGTCCCATGACTGGTCAGGGACACAAGACCTGGGAATGGTCACCTAGGTCAAGAAGGGATCCCAGTATGGTTTGTTTCCTATTACATCAAAGCACTGTATGCAAGGGGTACTCATTAAGACCCTTTTGAATGACTGGCATCCCAAAGAAATAACAGTTATTCTAAAAGGTATTTTCTAATGATCTTCTTTTACAGTGTGTACCATTCAAACCTAACCTTTTGGCCAGAATCACCTACATAATTGATGATACCTTGCCTTCACTTGGGCTGTGGTGACCTGATTCCAATAAGCTTTTACCTGTGGATTTTATTACTGAGGATTCTCACCTCAGTCATTATTTGAGGTTTCAGACATAAAAGGCTGCTTTTTACTCAACTTTATAAAAAGCCATTATTAGAGTATAACTTAAAAGGCCACGTCTTATATTATGCCAGGAAACTTAAAGGAGTTTGTCAGTAGGAGGTGTCAATGATATAGCTAATTTAAAAAAGGATTTGGAGAATAGAAAGTCTATATAGAGGAAAACACAAAGTCTTCTGAGATGGGAAAACAGACAAACCAACCAGATTGTCACTGATACATCATATAAAAGCAACTGCTTATCTAACAGGAGCCTGCCGTTAGAAAGTCATATACTAGATTATTTCGGTGTGGGCAAGCTGAGCCACCTAGACATAACACCATTTTCCTTCTCTGAAATAGCAACAGAATTACTGAATGGTGGAAGAACTCTGATTCTAGAGAGCCTGAACACCTGGATGCATGATCAGGCTCAAACACTTACAAAATAGGGAAGCCCAGGCAAGTCAGGAAAATTCTCTCTATTACTTTCTTTGCCTGTGAAATGGGGATAATAATGCCTGTTTTAACTATTTTAATGATTCTTATGTCGAAAATGCTTTCTAAACATTTTATTTTTACACAGTTATTATTATTTTTCAATATGAAAATGCACAGGCAGACATGCCTCAAACAATAGTCCTCAAACTCCTAATGCTCATTAATCAGGTCCCCAAAGATCTTTTGTTTATGTGGGTTATATCTATCTGTATTTACCACATTTGGAAATAAAACTCATTTGAAGAATATTTATGAATTTATCTAAAATAAAAATACAGTCTACTGCATGTTAATATAGATAACATGCTTTTTATGAAAAAATAACTATTTTCCAAAACAAAGCACTTACTGAGAAGAGTGGCATTGTTGTGCAAATCTCGTCAGCATCTGCTTAACGGAAGATGGCTAGAGTCTTATGTTTGCTTCTACATTCAATGTGTTCAGATATGTTGCTTTGGTTGAAGTATAATACAAACATCTGGTTTCACACAGATATGTAGTTGGAAAAGGAAAGATGATTTCAATAGGTAATATTTTAGGATTATTGAAAACAGAGCTTCGACCTCATTGCCCCCATGAAAGGGTCTCAGAGACTCCCAGGACTCTGCGGAGCACACTTTGAAACCACTGGTCTGGAATATTTCACCTAAATGTCAGGTTTTCTCTCTACTAATATGTTATAGGGGCAGCAAGGTGACTTGAAGGACAAGGGAGAGTCAGAGGAGACATTTAATTTCATCAGTATAGGGAACTCATGGGTGAGAAAACTTTCTTGACCAAAGATGAGGAGCCGTGGTCTAGTTGCAATCTTTGACCTTAGAGAGAGTCCTTATATCAATGAGAAAAATAATAGCTGACATTTACATAGTGATAGGACTGGTTCTGTAATTTCACTGGTCTTGGGCACACGTGGATGGGGAAATGCTCTCTCTACCAAGGTAGGTCTTAAAGAGTCCCCCAGAGCACTGAGAGGTTCATTGACTTGCCAGTACAGGCCAGAGGTACTTGTACCTACCAGGTTGCCTCCCACGTCAGGGACAAACTATGACTAAATTCATTAATTGTGTTTGGTTTTCTATACCTATTCTCAAAGCTAATTATTTGTTTAAATGAAACTTTTTGCCTTGATCTGACATGTAAACATACAGAGGTTGGGGCTGATATCACTCCTGGTTATGTACTTGTGAAGGCTTGAACAAATGTAAAGGTATTGCCAATGAGAGGAGGTTGTCACCAGTTGTAATGGTGATGGGGATTTGAAGATCTTCCTTGACCACTAATGGGTAGAATGTAATCACATGGAAACTGTGGTGGGAGCAGCTTGCTGAAGGGTGGAGCAGAGCCCACAGGAAGCTGGGAGTCAGAGCAGTTAGAGGTGGAAGGAAGAGAGGAAGCACCCAAGGAGACAGCTAGGCTTGTGAGTGTTTGCCCCTTGCTGTGACAGCTAAGCTTGTGAGTGTTTGTGGGAAGGTTAAAGGATGGTGTGACTCTCTACTGTGCTATAATGTATTAACTTCTTTGTTGCTATGATGGATTTGGTTACCTGGTGTTGGGATTTGACTTTCTGGTGTCTGGATAAATGTTTTGCTTCTGTCTTCTATATGGAACATCTATTATATTTTGCAATTGAGAACTATGCTGGCATACTTACAGTTGCTATTAGTGCTGTGAATGTTGCACTGGTGCCACAACTGTGACATAGCTAATTAAATAAGGTGCTAGTAACTGAGCCTGGTAAAAGTATGTTGGTCTTTAGATGTATAAGCAGAAAAGGTTTATTCTCTCCAGGGTCTAAATTATTTTCTGCTACAAGTTAAGTTCTTAGGGAAAACAAGGAGGAAAGAATGTTATATGGGGCTAGGAGAAAATGGTACCTATAACAAGTGGCAAAAAAGATGGCATTGAGGAGTTCAGAAATCTCTGGGACTGACTGGCAACAGTAGTCTCTCCCCACTTCCGTGCACACTCAGTTTCCATTATATCAATAAACCTTGGCTGGTTGATTGAATATACAGGAAACAAACAGATGTGAGATAGTTCAAGTTGCCAAAAAGTAGGTGGGAGCCTCTGCTTCCAACCCCCATCCCCAACACTGAGCCCTTGTCCAGGGCTAGGAAGACAGGTTCAAGCCTATCTCTGTTGCTTGCTAGCTGTGTGAACCTAGGCAAGGTTTTATCTCTTTCAGTCAGTTTGATAGTCTGTAAAATGGGGGAAATAAAAGTGGTACCCTGAAAGTCTCAGTCTAGGTTGAAGCTATAACATCTTATAAACATAAGCTATCATCATTATCAATGATTAATTTGCAGGTGTCAAGGAGTCTAAAGGTAATCCTTTTATGGGGGCAGGGTGGAGTTGTTTCTTAGATCTTTCAAGGTTTCTTGTTGAAGAATGACATCTTACTCTCCCTCCACAAGGTCAAGTGGATTTCTGACACTATTTTTAGTTGTTTGACTATGGACTTAATTTGTGTTATCCATAAAATGGGGATGTTAAGAATATGTTACTGTACCCAGTTGGTGACTATGGGCTAGACACCAGTCTTTTGATGATCTTTAGAGGATCCTTCTAGTTCTAAGATGTATTATTCTATGGTTGCCTTTTCTTTGTGAAGTTCCCTCAGTAGGACTAGAAAGAAATATTTTGCCAATCTTCCTCTTCCCTCCTCACCAGCTTCCCGTTCCCCCTCTAGCTAACTCTTTATATAATGCACAGTGTGGAAAAGGCTTTAAGCTAATTGATATATGGGCAGCTAGGTGTCCCAGTGGGTAGAGTACTGGCCTTGGAGTCAGGAGAACCTGAGTTCAAATCCAGTCTCAGACACTTACTAGCTGTGTGACCCTGGGCAAGTCACTTAAACCCTGTTTTCCTCAGTTTTCTCATGTGTAAAATGAGCTAGAGGGGGAAATGGCAAACATTCCAGTATCTTTGCCAAGAAAACCACAGGTAGGGTCACAGAGAGCCTGACATGAATGAAATGACTGAACAACAAGCTTTAAGGTTTGCAAAATACTTTACAAATATTCTCCCATTGGATCCTCAAAACAACCCTGGGAGACAGATGTTTCCATTTTACAGATGAGGAAGCTGAGTTCAGTCAACAAGGACTCATTCGGTGAGTTTGACTGACTGACACAGTCAGTCACACAGTCTGAGCTGGGCTTTGAACTCAGGTCTTCTTGATTCCAGGCCCAACACTAGCCACTGTACTGCATATTTACCTCCCCTTCAGGGGAGCTGAATTTGGGAACTCCTAAGGTCAGGGCAGGGGCAGGAAAAACCCACCATCAATCCTTTGCATTTGCATAGCACTCTTTGTCTTGATCAAAGCCCCATTTCTCCATCAGAACTCATCTAATTTTCCAAGCTCTTTGAGAACAAGGTCTATGTCATGTTTATTTTTGCATTCTCAGTGTGTGGTGCAGTGCCTGGCACATAGGAGATGCTTAAAAAATACTTGTTGATTGTTTTTTTTTTTAAACAGTCCTGTGAGGTAGGTGAAGCCACATATTATCTTCCATTTAACGACTGAAGAATCGAGACCTGGTGAGAGCCTGTCACTTGTCTGAAGTCAGACGACTGGCTAAGGTCAGGTAAGCGGCCCGTTGGAGAGAATGCTGGGCCTGGAATCAGGAAGATCTTAGTTCAGATTTTATTTCAGACACTCACTGACCATGGGGAAGTCACTTCACTCCTGTTTGCCTCAGTTGCCTTAACTGTAAAATGAGGGGAATAATAAAAGAACCTCCCTCACAAGATCAAATGAGATCACATTTATAAAGCCCAGCGCCTGGCACTGAGTAAGTGGATGCCTGATGAATGAATGCATGTTCCTTTATTTACCCCAGTGGCAGAGCTTCCCTTTCCCAGAGTCCTAAGTCATTTTTAGTAAGTTGTAGGCGATTCCATGGGTCACCAAGCATTTCGCCAACTGCCCCTTGACATGGATGTGGGTCACAGTAGAATTTAGCAACATATCACACAATAGGGTAATAACTGCTGAAGGAGTCTCAACATTACGTGGGTGTTTCCAAAGTATTTCCTATTCATCTTGGGGAAGGGGCACAGTTGTTGCTGTTCAGTTGTTTCGGTCATGTCCAACTCTTCATGACTGCATTTGGGGTTTTCTTGGCAGAGATACTGGAGTGGTTTGCCATTTCCTTCTCCAGCTCATTTTATAGGGGAGGAAACTGATGAAAACAGGGTTAAGTGACTTGCCCAGGGTCACACAGTTAGTGAGTATCTGAGGCTGGATTTGAACTCAAGAAGAAGAATCTTCCTGACTTCAGGTCAGGTGCTCTATCCACTTTACCACCTTCCTGTCCACAGGGCACAATGAGGGAGCTTAATTAGGGGAGAACGACAGCGGATCTCTTGCCAAAATGTTACTTAGGAGACCTACAATTAAAACCCCTGACAATGTTGTAGCTAGAGTCGTAGACATCTACTTATGTTGCAGACCCTGCTTCTAATTCACCCCAATATGAATGGGGCATTTAAATGGGGAAGACTCTACTCAAAGCACCCCCTCTCGTAGTCCCCCTCCTCTCCATTTGCTTCAACCAGTAAAAAAGAGTTTCCAAGTCACAAAGCAGATGTATGTCTATGTACACAATATATGTACATATATGTTTAAGCATGTTTATATGGTACGTCTTTTTTTCTTCCTCCCTCCTTTCTTTCCTCTCTCCCTCCCCTCCCAATCTGGCAACCTCATTTTGTGCAAGCAAAACTCTCACCAATTCCCTCCACACTCCGCATTCCTCCCCAGAGTCTCAATTGCCACACTGATGTGGAGAAGCCATTTAAAGAACGAGTGGGTCCTCGTCAGGGAGTATAATCAAGAGATAATCAAACGTGAGCAGAAATTAGACAAGCAATGAGTTGGAGGGTGCAAACCTCTCTGAAAGAATGAGATGTTCTAGGGACAGTGGAGCTTGAGTGGGGGCTAGGGGTGAAGAAGAAAAAATAGATCCAAACGCTAGATTAAAATGGTGTATTCTGGAAATTTCATTTGCTACCATCGATTTAATTTCAGGGTAGACAGCACTAGATTGGCGGGGTCAGAGCCATTTTTACTAAATGGATAGATGATGTTAGGGAATCAAGTTTTGTGTCCCTGGGTCTCAGTTTCTTCCTCTATAAAATTAAGATTCCCCAAAAGGTCCATCCAGCTCTATCAGTCACCTTTTCAGTGGTTTTTAGGACATCTATTTACAGAAAGGATACCAATACATGTTTCCTAGGGCCTTGAAGATTCAGGTGCCCACTCAACACTGAAGCAGAGATTTGCCATGCTTTTAAAGCCTCTTGCTTATGGACAAAAGTCCTTCAGAGACAGGCACAAATGAAGATATTTAATGGATATGAGGTTGACTAGAAGAGCTGTTTACAAGGACACTGAAATACTGACCACTCACTCAACTGGTATGGCATGAACCTAAAATCAAGAAACTTCCTTCCTTTCCAGAACATTTCATTAAATCCAGATCAACCAGATGAACACGCGCCCAGGATGGTGATGAGTGACAAGTCAGATATTTGTCCCTGAGCAAGAAGGTCTTATAGCCTAATTGCAAATGTTCACCTTTTGAATAAGAAGTTTTAAAAGGCATTTGGAAGGCAGAAAGTTTCTTCCACCTGAAAGGAATATCACTCTTAATGATTCATTAATTTCATTATAAAAGATTCTTCCATTTTCAAGAGATCCCAAGAACATGAAACATTTGGGGAGATTAAATCTTGAGCTTTATCACTTTGGCAGGGTACAAGGCCTTGTTGGAACAGAGACTAAATATTTTTGGTGTCAGGGCATGGGGAGGAAGAGTAGACAGCACCAAGAAATAAGAAAAAAGACCTGGAAGGAAGGAGCAGAGGCTTCCCTAACAATTTATTTAGTTTATAATCTTTCTCAGGACCAGCCATGTTCACATAATACATAAAACAATAAAGGCAGATATGCTGCTGTAGCTAATTAAGCAAAATAAATGCAGTCATATGCTAACACTGGTAACACATAGCACAAGAAGTGCTATCAGAAGTTAGAAAGGAAAGAGGATAGTTTTGGCTGGGCCACAGGGTTATACAGGAAAGTTTCCTGTATGGACTTGAAATGGGCCTTGAAGAACAAGTAGGTGGGGAGGGAAGGAGGAAAAACACAATGGTGGGAAGGCTAGAACGAGGGGCAATCAGAGGACAGTGAATAGAGCAGCCTCAAGTTGCTGATGGTGGTCATGTTAGGGTGAAGCTATTTCATACAGATTCTTAAGTGCCAGACAGGAGCCAGGTCATAAGCTGCCAAGACTTTGTGGGTTTGGGTTGACCTACTAACTGAAGACATAAAATTGACATTCCGTTCTATGACTAGTGACAGCTGGCATCATGGCGAGCCAGACTGGAGTGTAGTGGAAGAACTAGATTAGGAGTTAGAGGTCCTGGGGAGGAATCCCAACTCCTGTGTGAACTTGGGCAACTTCTGGGCCTCATTTTACTCATCCATATAATGAAATGGCTGGATTAGAAAATCAATAAGATTCCATCCAAACCAAAACTTATTATTCTCTAATCTTGTGGCTCTCTCCCTTTGGCATCTTGGTGTATTGGGATTCCTAGTGTGAAAATTCCTTTGGCTAGCATCCAACATCTTCCATAACCTGGCATCTTTAAAGTCCAAGCCCATGTCACTCTATTCAGAGACTTTATATTCCATTCAAATTGGTCAAATGTCTCTCAAACATGACTCCTACTTTCCCACTTCTATGTCTTTGCTCATACCATTTTCCTGGGACTCTAATGTCTTCTTTCCCCATTTTTATGTGTTTCTTTCCTGCCCAATTCAAGTAATAATAATAACAACAGCTAGAATTTACAGAGCATGTTTAAATTTATATCATATTTTCATAGTATATTGAAAGTTTGCAAATATGTGGCATATGTGCAAAATATATAATATAGCTGCAAAATACATAGCATGTCTGCAAAGTTATTAATAGATATATAGTATAGTTAAAGTCTGTGAATCACTTTATATGTTATCTCTTTGGATCATTACAGCTGCCTTGAAAATGAAATGCTATGGTTACTCCCATTTTATAGATGAGAAAATTGAGGCTGATGGAGGTTAAAGGTGCCTTGCCCAGGGTTACACAGTCATCGTCTAAGGCACGACTCAATCCCAAGTCTCTCAGGCTTTAGTTTTAGCATTCTTATCAACAGTGCCATTTAGTTGGCTGGACTGGGAGGCAAATGTGTTCTCCATCAAGACAGGCCCTGAACACCTCCTATTCCTGTAGCAACCTTCCTCCTTTAGATTTCAAACAACACAGTTTTAAAGCTTTCCCATGCATTTAACTAATACTGCGCATGAACCTAATGTACTCACAATGTAATATAAGTGCATTAACATTATGTTTATGTCTTATCCTACTAAGGCGTAAGTTCCAGGAAAATGGGGGTCACATATTATCCACACATTGTTTATCCTCCAGCCCATGGCACTGTGCTCTGTAACCAGCAGAAATCTAAAATTTCTATTTGTTGAATTTGCTTTACCAACAAGAGTAAATGCATTATTGATCATTTTATTGGTCCAAATGCTCAGGGAAGAGGAAAATGACATGTATTCCCTGCTTCCTGAAGAGGATCAATGTCTATTATCATTAACGTGCTGTGAGTTGTTTATGATCTGGGAATATGAATGTGGCCATCGCAATGTAATTAAAGTTATTTTTAAAAGGACTGTAACAATTCCAGAATGAGTCTCCTCTCAAACCAATCTCCATTATACCCAAAAGAAAAAGAAAAAACAACTTTCATTTTGAGAACAAAGTAAAGGGGAGCAGTGTCAGATTTCAGGGGCTGGATTGTGTAGTTGACTTGTGGAGAATACAAAATTCATCGTTAGCTGCCCCTTCTCTTCAATAAAAAACATAGTCTTCTCCAGAATTTTTTGCCTATTTGCTATCAAAGTCTGCTATCCTTTATCTGTGGTTGAAAAGACTCAGATAGGGCTGGGGTGGAGGAGGAAGGGAGCAAGCACCTACTATGTGCCAGGCACATTGTTAGATCATTTACAAATATTATCTCATTTGATCCTCACAACAACCTGGGGAGGTAGGTGCTTTTATGTTGTTGTTGTTCATCTGTCTCAGCTCTAATTACACCCATTTCACAGGAGAAGAAACAAACCAGTGGAGCATGAGTGACTTGTCCAGGGTCACACAGTTAGTAAAAGTTTGAGGCCAGATTTGAATTCAGGTCCTCCTGACGCCAGGCCCAGTGTTCCATCTAGTTGACCTAATGTACCCCTTAGTTAATTCACACTTAGTTGTTAATAATGGTCTACCCATCTCTAGCACATCATAGGAATAAGAGATGGATTTGTGATTTCATTGGTATTCTCAGGTCCTACCAAAACAGGATGGCACCTTCTCTGCAATCAGAGTTCCTTAGAGAACAATGAGAGGTTAAGTGATGTGTCCAGGGTCCCAAAGCTAATATGTGTCATAGGCAGGACTTCCACCTGTGCCTTCCTGACTGTAAGGCCAGCTATTTCTATACCAGGTCATGCTGACTTTAATAGAGACAAAGCTTTTATGTCCACAAAGAATGAATCTCCAGGGAAAGAATTTCAGCCCACAGAAAGGCCCAGTGGGGAAGACATTTAGAAGGGAGATTCTTATATTACCCCTCAAATCACCAGGCAGCCACCTGCTCTGCCCACACATGAGGGGAGTAAAGAGGTGTAATGAAACAACTCTGCCCACTGGCTCAAGTCTAAATAAATGCTCAGTGGCTAAGATGATGTGGGTCCTATGACTCCTGATTCACTGAGCTGGGAAAGCAAGGCTGGAAACATGGGGAAAGGACATCATCCTATTCTAGGTCCGTAACTCTAGGATTTTATTTTGAGTTAACAGAGAAGTTAATTTTATGGATCCTAATGCTCTATACCTCAATTCTAGCATTCTTTCTCCACAGAAAAATTGGCATCTAACCTGGCAAGGAGGTGAGAAAGGTGGCCAGTGGCTTAAAATCCTTGTGATTAAGATGACCTGAAGTCAATAGAGCACAGTGGAAGAAGCACTAATCCTGGGGGTGGTAGAACTCTGATAGTGCATTTATGCCTGAAAGACTTTGGGACTGAGCAGAATGATGGAGCATGCTCTCAGTGGGAAAGTGATAGACTAGAAAAGGAGAGTGAGATGATATGTGTAAATCAGAGACTATATGTGGAAGGTCAGTCAATCATTAAGTATTCATTGAGCATTTACTATGTGTCTGAACTATGTCAAGCCCTAGGGTTTAAAGAAACGTAGAGACATGCTCTCTGCCCTTAAGAAGCTCACATTTTAATGGGCAGCACAAGATCCAAAAGTGATGTACCTACTAGGTATATGTAGTGTAAATGGAAGGCAGTCTCAGGGGGAAGGGACTAACAATGGGGGGAAGGATTGGTGATCGGTAAAGGACTATTAGGGAAGGTGGAATTTAAACTGAGTCTTGAGATAGGCCAAGCACTTTGCAAATGTACTTCTTAATGTACTACATAAAAGTTATTATTGTTCTTGTTGCTGTTGTTAATATTATTATCATTATTTTGTTGTTGTTGCTACAAAACATACATTTTTGGTCAAGGCTAATATTCTAATTTGTTTTGCTTGCCTGATTGCAGGGTAGGAAGTTTGTTTAGTGGGAAGTAACAGAAAGGCAAAAAAAAAATTAAGAAGGAAAAAAAAGAGAATCAATAAAATAGAAAAAATAAAGAGAAAAAAAACAAAAAAGACATTGAGAAGGGGGACATAAATGGGGTAATTTGTCAACTACCTTGTTAGATTTAACATACACATTTTCAAAACAAATTCTATATATAATGGAACCACACGGTTTAATGCAACATCCTTTTTTTTTTTGGTTCTGCTTTGTGTATAGTAAAGTCTGTGTTTGTTGGTGTTTTAAGTCCTTACTGGAAAAAGGGACTCATCCATTGGTGGTTTGGACCAGGACCTGTTTTGATCTCTGACTCAAACTCTGGTTTGGAAAGTTTATGATTGCATTCTTCTGTGGGGAGTACAGTGCTGCACTGTGCAAATCAGGCAAGTCTCTTCTCTCTTTGGACATGAAAGTGTCTCTCTTACTATGTGGTCATAAGATGTTTAGCTAAGATTTTGAGGGTAGAACTGAAAAGGCATCTTGCTTTTCAGATATCATGCCAAAAGGTCAGAAAAGTCAAAGGGAAGATGCTTAAACACAGTTAAAAAGACTACTAATTTCCACCACTAAATTCCAAGAAGACATTTCATTTCACCTATATAAATCAGCTTTCAAAAAATATATAATTATATCTGGGGAAAACATTGAAGATAATGCTTAATTTGGTAACCTCATTTCCTTATCCCTCTGAGTCTCTAGAAATTCCCTATTGACTTTAGCACCCTTGTCAATTCCTTACCCTTCACCCAAAAGAGCTTCCCTCTATATACCCATCCCTTGGCTTCCTCCTCTCTCTCCAGTTATACCATTTAGAACTGGAAGGGATCTCAGAAACATCTTGGTCTAACCCTCTTGTTTTATACATGAGGACATTAGGGCTCAAAGATATTGAATTGCCCAAGGTCACCCCTTTAATAAAGAACAGGTCTTCTTTCTCCAAATCTAGTGTTCTTTTCATCAAAAAGTACATGTAAGTGTGCATGTTTAACCTGAGCTTAATTCCTGTCAGTGAGTTGTCATCCCTTAGCAGAAAATAAGGTTTTTATTTTATAGAGGGGTAATTATAATGGCAGGAATTTCAAGTACCCTAGGAGGTCAATGGATAAGATGTTAGGTCCTCTTGGGGTTCCTCAAATATCACCCCATGTACCTTAAAGGCAGCTGTGTATTCTGTTCCACAGTAAGGCTGTTAAAGATGTTGGACTAAAATATTACTTTGCTCTGTAATTTTATACTGACTTTTAAAAAATGCCTCCTTGAAATACTAACAAAATGTGGTATTGATTTAATAATCTATACAATGTCTGGTTAGTTGTCTGTCATAAAATTGATCACAGATCTAATGACAATTTTTAATTTCCTTAGCTAAAGTTTTGTGTTCCTGGTATTCTGCCAAGGCTCATCATTTAAATATTCACAGTAATGCTAAAATGATTAAAATCCTGAAATTAGAGATTTAATTGAATAGTGCATCAACCTCCAAATGAGATTAACTATTCCTATTTACTCAGAAGCCCTTAAAAGCTTTGAGTCAAGGAATTTGCACAGTTTTTCAAGCTTGAATTTTCCACCATGTTGCTGATGACAGATTTAAGATCAAATCCAACTTTCAGATTTTTTGGTGGGTTTTTTTTTTGGCTTTAGCTTTAACCTATACAATAAAAATAATCATCCTCCCTCAGATGGACTGAAGAAAGCCTCATTACAATATCCTTTTCTTCCCCCCCAGGAAATTTGTAAGAGAACAACAGCCTTAATCAGTCTGAGCTATTCAGCATCATTATTTCTCAATATCAGTGGAAGAGCACATTTTTAAAAGAAAAGGCATCACAAAAAGGAAATTAGGTCTCAAGTTTTTTTTTAAAGGGGGAAGGTTAATTAACTGTAAATTATAAACAGCCCTTTGAACTACTGCTATACACAACTGAATCAAATAACTAATTATTCTCCATTCTATTGTTTTAAGAGTGGGAATCTGCATTTCAATTTGCAGATACAAGCTAAAGGCAGAGAAAGCCTTAGCTCTGCATAAGGGGATAAGGGGAAATTCCCCATTACCATGTGAATTACATGCCAAGAACTCATCAGATATGCATAAGATGCGGCCACACTGTTTCTAGGATGCAAATGGAAAATGCTGGGGATACATGAATGATGGGAAGGCAAAGCAAAACCCTGAGGAACAAAAACTCAACATTTCAGGCCCCTGAAGCACTCCCTAGAGGCAGCCTGGTGTACTGGAGAGAGAACTGGACCAGGAAGAAGGTGACATGGGTTTTGTCCCTCTTCTGCCACTAACTAGCTGTGTGACTTTGGGCAAGTCATGGAACTTCCTCTGGCTCAACTGATTCATCCGTGAGTACACTTCTTTTAAGTAGTGAATTCTTCTATATGGCAGCTAGGTGGTCCTTTCTGGAGTCAGGAAGACCTGAGTTCAAATTAAAGGTCATTTTGGCAGTTGACAAAAGAAAAAAAAGGAAAACAGGAAAAAAAGAAAGTTGATTTGATTTTAAATCTGTCATTAGTATATGGTGGAAAATTCTAGCTTATACAGCAGTACAAATTCACAGAGCTTATTGACTCTCTGGACCTCAGTTTCCTTAACTATAAAAATGATGGAGTTGTATATGGTCTTCTAAGGTTTCTTCTAGCTATATAATATTTATGATTCTAAGCGATGAGGATCTGGAAGAGGAGTGGAATAGAAACAGAGAAGAAAAATTGATAGGAAATGGTGATAATCTAAATAAGGAGAATGAAAGGAGGATGACTCAGGTATGAATGGAAGTTATGGAACCTGGATGATTGAGGCAATGGTGGCATTATGGACAGTATTGGGGATGTCATGATGGTGCCAGGTAATGATCAATTTTGAGGGTTGTGGTATAACACAACCCACACTAAGGTTTTTCTTTTTTCTTATCCCTTCCTGAGGGCCAAGACTGACAACCATGGTCACTCAGAATTAGGGTTTGTTTTAGTGTTCCTTCATTTATATCATTGTATTAATTGTATGTGCTCTTCTCCTCCTTCTGCTTTCTTTATTTGGCATCAGTTCACTGAATTCTCACATTTCTCTGGATTCCTCATATTTGGTGTTTCACAGTGCAATAATATTCCATTGCATTTACATACCATCATTTGCCTATCCAAGCTACAATCTCTGGGCACCCATTCTGTTTCCAGTTTTTTTCTTACCAGAAAAAATATTGCTACAAATATTTTGCTGTATATAGTTCCTTTTGGTCATGGTAGGGTATATGCACAGTTGCACCACACTGTCATTTTTAACAGAGGAGTAAAACAAGACTGAGATAGGAGCAGTGACTTGCCCATGGTCACACCGCTTATTAGTGTATCAACTGTGACAACTGTTTATTGCTTGTAATATGTGAGGAGGGGATTATCCTAGAACACCCCAGGTTTAAGCTTTCCTGTCAGTAAATGCTGAATCTATTGGGAGGGCCCCAGATCAACTCATCGCCTTTTATCCCAGGCACAATTATCCCAATAAAACGAGTAGCAAAAGAAGAAGGCCTTTTATCCAGAAGTAAAAGGGTAAATTCTGATTGATGATGAAAAACTGGGTAAAGGTTTTTTCCTGCATCCCTCCAGAAATACTCCTGCCATGAGCTGTTGGCAGGCCCTTGAATGTGTTCAATGAACTAATTTGAAAAAGCTACACCAAATCTGTGACTAAGCTTTGTAACCCCACACTTACTTAGCATGACTTTGAGATTGGCTAAAAACAACTGACCATGACACCCTTCATTCCAGCAGCGTAGAGTGTGTATTTATTTCTGTATGCTAATCAGAGATGAGACAATTCCATTTAAGTAAGAGCATCTTGGAGAATTCAGAATACAACAAATACTAAAAAACCTCATCCAGAAGCAGGATTCAGCGATCTGTATTCAGGGTGATCAGAAGAAGCCCCTGACCCAGTGGACTGGGTTCTCTCCCTCCTACAGCCAGAACAAAAAAGCCCAACTCCTATGGGATTCAGCAGATCACTTCTGTTACACTATCATGACAGAGAAATGAAGGAGAATTCTTGAGTCTGACAAATGCTCTAGAGTTGTCTTATTCCAGGGGCACACCCAAGAATCCATGGAGCTCAGGCCACCAGTGTGTCTTAGGGCATTTTGGAGGGAAGGCCAGGCTGACAGCATTAGCTTCAGTAAACAAGTCACATGGTGGAAAAGAACCAGATGGACTAGAGTGCTCATTGCTATAGGGAATCAATCTGGTCAGCACAGATGGCAGTGGAATGGGGCAAGGCAGGTCCCAATGTCAGATAAGCCATGATGAGGAAGGTTTCAGGAAGACGGAGAAGAGTAAGTCAGGGCCAACTGCAAGAAACCAAGAACTCTGAGGGAACAGAATTCTACTGTTCATCAGAAGTAGATGGTGGTAGCTGCACCATATTAGAAAAACTAGAACCTAGAGTCCTGAGAGATCCACTAGGATGGGAGAGCTGGCAAAAGGTCCCAGCAGCAGCAGCAAACAATATGAAGAAATCCAGAAAGATTGTGGGGTGGGGTGGTGGGTATGTTCTCATGAGAAAGGTCCATCATTAGGCAACAGGTGGTGAATGCTAGCATAGGGGAAATGTGGCAGCATATATTAATGACTCAGTTAGGAAAGAAAAATGAAGTTCCAGAGCAGGCCTTTATTCCTTAGGAGGGCTCGGGGGACAAGTAAAGGCTGAAGTCTCTGAGAAAGCAGTGTACTGGGTAGGGAACCAAGACATGGACTTGAGTCCAGGGGGACAATTACTGGGACTATGGAACAAAGTTGGACCTTGGTCACAAGGCATGAGGCCAAAAAAAAAAAACCAAATAAATCCTCAGGTATTTAGAGCTAGGGCAAAAAGTCAGAATAGAATGAGCAGCAAAGCTCATTTAGGATTCAGAGCTGGAAGGGACCTAAGAGCTAATCTGCTCCACCCCTCTCATTTTACAGAATAGTTAACAGACCCAGAAGCTTATATAATTGGCCAAGGTTATAGCAGGCAAACTGCACCCCTGTGTTCCTGACATCACAAGTATTGAAGTGCTATGAGGACCAGTGATTTCTGGCAAAAATAAGTGTATTAATGGAAAATAACATACAAATGGAGCACAGTGCTGTACTCCAATTCCCACTCTACCCCAGGCAGCTTGCTTCCCTTGCCTACCCCTGGTCCTAGATGCACTCAAAGTGGGTGCCGTCTATAACAGTCAATCGGCATTTATCCTTGTCTGCCCAGCTAGACTCTTAAGTTTTCTATTTCTTTGTGTCAGAGGTAGTATTGGTCCTAAGATGTTCTTGACTCCCAATCTGGCACTCCATCCTCTAGCTAAGCCATGCTGCCTCTGAGTGCCCTGACCAGAACATATGCCTAATATGCACAGCTCTGAATACCACCCCTTCCCACTTCAGTCACATTCACTTCCCATAATCCCTTCCACATGAATTAACTAAGAAGACCAAGATATTAGTCTCTGGGAGCCACTTATGCTGTTCATTCATCAACATGTGAAAGTTTAATAAGAAGAAATATAAAACAATACCCTGTCCCATCCAAGCGCAGGGTCTTTCTTTTTCATACCAGAGAAGAACATCAGTAGCTCTTCTGACATTTCAGAGACTTAGAGAGCTCCCTGGGGTTCTTGAGAAGTTAGGTGACTTGCCTAGGGTGACACAACCAGAAGCAGGTACTGAATCCAATTCTTCTTGAATTTCTAGATGACCCCTTACATTCCCTTCAGGTTCTGTGGCTGGCATAGTGCTGGCCTCTTAGGAAGTGTCTGTGGTCATCATCATCCAAGTCATTCTCTTGGATACAAGTGGAGGTTGGTAAGCTTAAGTAGCATATTAAGTTTTCAACTGCAATCCTTCATGTTTGGAGGAGGAGGAGCAGAGTGATGGGATGGCAAATGTTCTTTTGGGTTTGTCATTGAGTCGAAGCTGAGAGTGGTAGAAGAATGATCACTGACACCTCCATTCTCCCATTTATAAGCAGTGAGGGGAGCTTGATGTCAGATAACTGGATGTGAAGGTGTTGGAGTCCCAGCAAAAGCAAATAAATATGTAGAAATGTAGGAATACTGTTAATAGTAATGTTAATGACCCCATTATTACCTTATGGTGAATTTGTTAATCACTTAACCTTTGGCCACCCCCAGAGACCTAAGGTCACAAGGTAGGAAAAGTTTTGAAGTGAAGTAAGGAAATAAAGAGGAGAGGAAGTGAACAGCATGCAGAAGTACCATCTAGAAGGGCTGATACCTAGATGGGTTCAGGGAAGTCCGGGAGCAGCCCAGGGCATTCATTGGTGGTGAGGGTCAGTGAAAAAGAGGCAAAGCGATGAGAGGAGGCTGGAGAGACAAGATCCTTGCTCCTCCTCTTCCATGACTGGCATCCAGGGAATGCCCACTTTGCCAACCCACACAATCAGCCTGTCTTTGCCTCTGTTCAGTCTTCCACGTGACCTATCATTCAGCCCTGCAGTGTTTTGTGAGCTCCTTGCTACAGAGAAGCAAGATGAATTGTAACAAGCAGCTCTTGCCATACAACTATCCAGAGCATCAGCTCATGCTGAAAGAAAATTGATATTATGTCTACATTACAATTACTCCCACTCTTCTAGCAGAGTACAAGGTGCCACTGGAACAAGCACCCCCACTGAAGTGAGCCTTCTTTGACTGGGAAACAATGGCTCTTTCCCTCGGGTCTATCCTTTACCCAAGGACAGGGGCAGTGACTGTGACAGCTTAAGGCGTCCAGGTCCAGGGCTGGACATGGAATCTGCATCCCTCAGGCCCCTCACTTGTGACATGCAGAGAAGACATTGTAAAGGGAACACTGCATTGGGAGACCAGAGTTTTTGTCACCAGGTCTAAGAACAATGTTGGACAAATGACCATAGTGGACTTTAATTGATTCTCAGACATTCAAAAATAATTTATTAAGTGCCTGCTGTGTGTCAGGTACAGTGCTGAGTGGGGGGAGGGGACATTAAGAAAAAGTAAAAATAGCCCCTGCCCTCAAGGAGCTTCTATTGTAATGGGGGAAAATATGTACGTAAAAACCCATGAAAAAAACGTACAGAGTAGGCGGAAGTGAGACATGTCTCTAATGCTGGGCATGGCAGTGATGCTATTTCCAGCTTTTGTTTCCTTCCCCACCGAATTCCTATACTAGTATACTGCTATCACTGAGAATGTGATGAGGAAGGGAGGCTGGGGAATTGGCAGGTGGGAGAATTGGAAATGCCTGAAGTCTGGGGATCCTTTAGCTCTTCTAATAAAACTCACCCTCCAACTGTGGCCCAAGACTCCCAAATCTATCCTTCCCACAGACTTTGTCATCCCTTTCCTGGAAGTGTTCCCCAGGACTGCCTCCTCTTCACCCCCTAACTAGGAGAGAAAACAAATAAGTCAAAGAGTTCTAGTTCTCATCCCTCCCATCTACTAAAAAAACCCAACCCAAACCAATGTGGTTTCAACAAAAAGTATACTGATTATGGAGCCAGTGGACCTGGGTTCAGTTCTCACCTCTGAGGGGACCTGGGTAACTATAGCTTAGTTTTTTAACCTCCACAGGCATCAGTTTCCTGATCTATAAAATCAGAGGTTTGGACTCTGAAGTCGCCTTCCAGCTCTAGGTCCCAAATCCTGTAACTCTAGATTTAGGGTTAGGAAATGAGTGAATCAAGGTTATGGGTAGACCTGTATTTTTAATCTGGAAAAAAACAAACTTGAAGACTACCTAGATGCCACTGTAAATTCATTTATATTCATTTACACATATAACACATGTTCTACTCATTTTCAGGACTTGTCTTGCGTGAGAACTCCCAGAGTAAGTATGGGCTTCATTACTATGCCTAACAAAAGACTGATTTGATCTCTATCAAATCCATGTAGGTAATACCGAGGGACAGAATTTGGTATTGTTTCTTGCTTCCAGTAAGATCTTGGGGCTCATCAAGAGACATTATCAAATTTACAGATTTTTTTTTGTTGCCTTAAGTACATCAATTCTTGTGTCTGGGGAAGTTTCCTCAACTGCTAAATGAGGGGGTTGAGCTAGATGATCTCTAAAGTTCTTCCTAGCTCTTAAATTGTATGGCTCCATGATTCTCTGCCTAGTTTATAGAGTGAAATTAAAAATATCTATGCCACCAGATAGATAGACCTGGCATGTAAATTAAGATCTACTGATATAGGACAAGTGAAAAGTTTGGTCTTCAATGTGACACTATGGAGAAATTTACATTTCACCCTTCACAGAGTAGAAGGGATGACCGAGGCATTTCAGTTAAGGCTTAATGGTTCTATGTGGGCTTGTAATGTCTCTGTGCCATTTGCCACAGCTGGACAAAGCCAAGATGTTTCTTATCCTCTTTGCCACTGTCTTCCTGATTTCCTCACTCCTAAAAAGTCTGATCTGATCATTTTTGTCATTAATAACAAAGATCATGTGGTTTCCACTGTGCTATAACAGAGATATAAAAAAGATATTAGACATGCTTCCTGCCCTCAAGATGCTTAAAATCTAGTTGAGCCACTTAAGGGCATAGATTCAGAGATGGAAGGGGCCTCAGAGGCTATTTAATCCAAGTCCCTCATTTTACGGTTAGGAGAGAGGGGAAGGGAATATGCATTTATGTAAGCACTACATGTGCCTACTATGTACCAGGCCCTGCTTAAGCACTTTTTATAAATATCAACTCATTTGATCCTCATAATAGCCATGCAAGATAGGTGCTATTATTACTCTTACTTTACAACTAAGGAAACTGAGGTAAGTAGTGGTTCAGGTCATTCAGCTAGGAAGTATCTGAGGCCAAATTTGAACTCAGGACTTCCTGAATACAGGTTCATCACCCTACCCATTGTGCTACCAGCTGGATTATAGGGAGATAAAGGGACTTGCCTAAACTTGGATTTTAGTCACAACTTTGTGTCTATCTTGTTGTGTCATCTTAAACAAATCCCCTAGCCTGGTTTCCTTTAAGGTAAAGTGACTGCCACAGGAACAAAAATAACTCATATTTATATAGTCCCTTAGGTTTAACAAAAGAACCCAGACTTTTACCATATGAGAAGTCAGGGTCAGGGGAAGAGGGGAACAGTCATAATTTTTTTAAAACAAAGAGTTAAAGAAATGAAGCTCATTTTTATTACAATCATATAGTAATTTTTTCTTTCTTTTTGGAGGAAGTGCTATCTTTTAGCACAGTACAAAATGGATTACATGTGAGATAGACTACAAGTGTGAACAGTCTCATTTTAGAAAAAAAGAGACTGAGGTTCTGAGATAAGAAGTCATTTTCCCAAGTCCACATAGATAGTAAATATTCTTGCTGGCAGTGAACTAAGGTCTTCTCACTCCAAAGTCCCTTCCATGGCAAAATATCTTTGAGCTTCAACAGTGCTGGGTGCTAAGAGCTTACTTAGGCAATCACAACCAAAATCTTCAGGAAGATCATGGTGGAATTTTCCAGGGTGGATAGAAGGTGGCCCCAAAGGAGAATGGATGGGATAGGATCACCTGGAGGGAGGCAGGACACTGATAATAGAGGGATTTGGCCAGCCAGACCCTGACTCAATTGGACCTCAATGAAATGCCCACAAAAAGGAGTGGCACACTAATTTTCATATGTCACTGCTTAAGACTTTTCATGACCCCATTTGGAGTTTTCTTGGCAAAGATACTGAAGTGGTTGGTCATTTCCTTCTCCAGCTCAGTGTTGGCATTTGATACGTGTTGGTGAATTGATTGTTTCCATAGTTGTGAATTTAGTGCATGGGGAACTCAAGTAGATAATTCAGCTGCCTCTTCAAGGAAAGAAGGGACAAGCTACAATCACTTGTAGCCTATAGGCATTATTTAACATTGCCAAGGGAACTGATTTACCTTTGCATTCATCAATCCCCTCATAGGTCACAGTACTCAGGCCAACTCTATGAGAAGTGTTTAGCCTTTTTGGTGTCATGGACCCTCTTTGGCAGCTGCTGAAGCCAATAGGCCCTTTGTTAGATTAATTTTTTTAATGCATAAAATAAAATACAGATGTTTAAAAATGAAAGCTATTATAATGGAATACAATTATAAAAAAATCTATTAAAAAAACCAAAGTAATGTACCCTACATTAAGGATCTCTGTAAGTGGGGACACTGAAATGCTAGAAATGCTCATTGGTTTTCCCTACTCGTATTTCTCATTCCTCTCTTTATCCTATACTTACTATTCTGTTCCTTGAGTTTTAGAATTTTGGGCTAGATGAATCTTTAGAGTTTACCCAATGCCTCTGTCCTATGTATGATCCAGTTATGGCCCAGAATGGTTAAGTGACTTACCCCAGGCCACAAAGTTGGTATTGAAGCTGGAATGTTGGGATTTTGAATAAAGGTCTTCTGATTCGGGCTTCAGTATCCTTTCCACTATAACAGTTCCTCCCCTTATGCTTTGTAAATCTTGCTAGGCATAATGATTCCTTACATTCACATACTATTATGCATTTTAATGGCATCTTTCTTAACTTCTAAGTCCTTCAGTACTAATAACTCAACTAGGTGGTATGGTGACTAGAATGCTGGACGTGGAGTTAGGAAGACCTCAGTTTAAATCCAGCTTCAGACTCATACTATCTGTGTGACTCGGCCTAGGCAAATCATCTCGCTTTTGCCTGCTTCCAGTTCCTTAACATCTACCTCTGAAGGTGTGAGGATCACAGATAATACTCATCAAGCACTTTGCAAATCTTAAAGGGCTATATAAATGGCAGCTTTTATTATTAACTATTATTGGGGTAACTAGGTAGTGTGGTAGAGTGCTGGACTGAAGATGTGTAACACTGTGTAAATCACTTAATCTTTATTTGCCTCTGTTTCCTCATCTGTAAAATGGGGATAAAAATAGCACCAACCTCTTAAGGTAGGATCAATTAAGATAATAACTATAAAGCACTTAACCCCATGCCTAACACATACTAAGTGCTATTTAAATGTTGCTATTATGATCATCATTGTTATGGTGTTGTTCCCATTATTTACAATGAGGAAACAGATGCCAAGAGAGGTTAAATGCCTTGCATAGGGGCACATTACAGACCAGAGATATAACCTAACATAAGGTCTGGTCTCTCACCTGTAGTCCAGCATTCTTTCCACTGAACCACACTGCTACCTCACTGTCTGAATGGAGATTCCTTTTAATTCTCTGTGTCCTACTGGACTTTGCACCATCTGGGTATATTTCAGAGAGGATATTTTTACTAATTTAACTGTCTGAGCATAATTATTATTCCAAGTTGTTTTTCCTTCATGAAGTAAGACAGAGATCCAAATAGGACACATAGTTTGAAAGAGTGTTTAGGGTTGTTTCTTTAAACAGGGGGTTGATGGTACATTTGCTGGCATAAGTGCTTGAATGTGGTATAACACTAGCAACAAATTTCCCTGAAATACACACATACACATAAATATGAAAACATTCTGTGAATGTATGTACACATATAAATATGTATTTTGGTTGGGGGAGGAAACCTAACCTCACTAAAAAATCCTGGGGCTAGAAAATTGGAAAAGACATAAATAACACGCCTGATAGATCTGTATACAGAAATAAATGGCCTCATTCTAAGTACAGAAAATCCTATTTATCCTTCCCTGCATCTGCTCCCTTTTTTCTTCCTCTAAATATTTTATCCAAGGTGCTGAAAGCAGAGTTAAATGGGGAGTTAAAACAGAAGTCACCGTAGACCAAATCAGAAGGAAATTCTGAGCTTTTGCCTTGCAAAACTCTCGATCTGGGTCTCTAATCAGTGCCAAGGTATTTGCATATTAAACTCTGTTGGCAGGATTATTATCATCAGAGAGATCATCAAATCTTCCTAAATCAGCAAGGGAGGGCAGGGAGAGAAAGTTAGGTTGGAAGCAACAGGAATGTGGTACTCTCTCTGTTCCTTAAATGAATCATCTTGCCACAAGATGGCAACCTCACTTTCTATTTTCCTGGGTGAGCTGGAGTTTGGATTTTATTTTCCTATCTCATTAGCTTGTATTCTCAGCCATGGGCACCCAGACACATTTTTTTTTTATCATAACCTTCCTGACTGCTCATTTGCAATTCCTCCAGGAGCACCGATAGATTGTTCTCATCATTCTTTTTTTTTTTTTTTTTTTACCAGTAATAATTCAAACATCCCCCCATGCTCTTTGCAAGTAGGAACAGCTCCTGCTCAGGATTCTCCTGTCTTGGCCTCCTCACCCCAGGAAGGAATAACTCACGGTCCTTTCAAAGCTGAAACACTGGGTGCTTTCACCAAGGCCTGCCCAGCAATCTTGCCCATAACAGAAACAAAGATTTAGAGCTGGAAGGAATCTCTAGTCCCTATAAAATGACTGGCTTATAAAATGAAAATCCTTGCATTTTATAAGCCAGGGTGAAAGCCAGATTGTGAAAATCTTGAAATACTGAGCAGAGGAGTCTGTATTTGGTCCAAAAAGAAATTGGGAGCAATTACAGCTTAGTGAGTAGGGGAATGACATGGTCAGTCCCATACTTTAGCTGTGTTAAGCACTGAATGGACAGGGCAGAGAGGAGGCAGGGAACAGGGTTCTAGTGATGAATTTGATACCAGTCTTAGAAATATCATTTAACGTCTTTGTCCTTCAGTTGGGTCTTCTATTGAATAGGAGCAATGTTACTTATTCCACTGACCTCTTGGGATAGCTACAAAGGTCATAGGGCATAAAATGTGAAACATCTACATGCCTAGAGGTAGCTAAGTGGCTCAGGAGACAGAGTGTTGGGCTTGGAGTCAAGAGGGTCTGCGTTCAAATATGACCTCCTTTTCTTACTAGCTATGTGACTCCAGACAAATTACAGAATCTCTCTGAGCTCCAGTTTCTATGTCTGTAAAACAGGGATAAGAAACTTAGCTCACATTTGTTTTGAGGAACAAAGGGGATAACATATGGAAAGAACACTGCAAGCCTTCAAGTGTTACATACATATTAGTGTATTATGAATGTGAAATGTTAATTTATTAATAGAATTAATTATTTATGAAACTTATTAATTAAAATGTTAGTTTGTTATTAAAGTACAGCATTAATGTAAAAGGCAGCTAGGTGGCACAGTAGTTGAAACACCAGGAGTCAGGAAGACCTGAGTTCAAATCCAGCCTGAAACACTCACTAGCTGTGTGACTCTAGGCAGATCATTTAATCCTGCTTGCCTCAGTTTCCTCATTTGTAAAATGAACTGGAGAAGGAAATGGCAAACCATTCCAGTATTTCTGCCAAAAAACCCCAAACAACCAAAGAGGGTGATGAAAAGTCTGGCATAATGGAAATGACTAAACAACAAGCACAACAATGTAAAACATTGCATGAATTACTTCTCTCTTCATCCTCCTCCTCCTCATTAAGAGAAGCAAGTGAGATAATTACTATCATCACCATCATCATCATTATTAATCTCATTATATTGCTGTTTCCATTCCTTATAAATGAAAAAACTTATGGCCAGAGAAATTAAGCAAGTAGCTTAGTGTAACACTACAAGAATGTACTAGAAACATAACTTATTACATATTCAAAGTCAAGCACCAACATCAACACTGTATATGAAGATGACCTTTGTAGGAGCTTTGGAGACACTAATATTAAATGGCTATATCAGCCAGGATTCCTTTAAGCCTCTTTAACTTTCAGCTAAGATCAGATGTTTGAGTAGCTAAACTGAAATTCTTTTTCTCCTTCCTTCTTAATGTGTCCTTTGACCCAGTGACATTATCTGTTTCTGGAAAAGTGGGGAAAATGCTTCTTCCTCTCCACCCCCCTCCCATTTCTGTGAATTAGAAATCAGAAAAAGTTCTGCTGGAGCACCAAGGCTCTTTCTTTTTGACAGTCCAAAAGTCTCCCAAACACATACTTTCTAATGCTTTTTAAACTTTATCTCCTTTCAAACTGCTCTAAATGCTCCCCGAAACAAAAGTAATTACGTTCAGAACTCCACAGATGAAAAGAGAACCTGTATCCCCAAGGACAAGCTGACAGGCCCAAGTCGTGGAGATAAAACATTAAATCACCAAGATAGGAAAGCAATTGAACAAATTATAGCTGATGGAAAAGGCCTCCTATTCAACCCGTCCTTCTGAGAATTTCACATCTAACCATTCATAAGCATTTCTCTCTTCATTTATTTCCTTCTGCAGCACCTTGGTGAACAATGGACTTGCATTCTGGGGACCTGGGTTGAGTTTTCAGCTCTCCCACTTACCATCCATGAGACCTGAGACAAGTCACTCTCTTTGTGGCTGATTTGCTGCATCTATAACACAGGGATAATGAATTCTTGCTCTCTGCTGCACTGAGGTGTTGGGAGGAAAGTACTGGGAAAACTGAAAAACATTACATAAGAGTGAGCAGTAAGCTTCTTAAGGGAAGGGCTTGTTTCAGGTTTTGTCGTTGTATCCCTAGAACCTAAGTAGTGGCTGGCAGGGAGCTGGCAATTAGTAAGTGCTTGCTGTTTGCTTCATTTCCAAAAGCAGTATAGCTTTCTTTATACAGCAGGAGCTTGATAGATGTTTGATTGTTCTCTATGAAATAAAATTTCAAAAAGCTTTGGGGATCAATGGGCAACCTCTCCCCTCCCATAGCTAGAATACATCTGTGAGAATGAGAATTCTAACCTGTTATGCCTTTTATAGGTGTCTTGAAAGGGGGATGTGCTGATGGATGTCCTCAAGTACTCAAGGATGTCTGAATAAATACTTCCGAGCCTCTCCCTTCCACCAAATGATAAGCTTAGGAGAGAAAACTGAAAGGGCAAAACAAGGGATGGATTGAGGCAACTAAGTGGCTCAGTGGATAGGGTCAGAAGGACATGAGTTCAAATGTGGCCTCAGACATTCTTACTAGCTATGTGACCCCAGGCAAAGTCACTTAATGATGATTGCCTCACAAAAAGAAAATAGAGTGAAAAGTGGATGGATTCCTACACAATATGATCTGAGGGGCATCATAGACTTGGGTTTGTATAAAAATGTCTTTTCTGTTATCCTGCCAGGTTGCCCCAAATTCCATTATGCTCTACTTCGTTGGGGCCAGATATTATTCAATCAATGCTTTTCATTCAATAGTGAGATCAGAAATTCACTGAAGCACTGAACTTAATCCCCTTGGGTCTCAGTTTCCTTATCTATAAAATAAGGTGTTCAACTAGAGGGCCATCATGGTTCCTTCTATTTCTACAGTCATGACTGTATTATTATAACTAATAAGTGTGTATATATTATACAAAACTAATAATAATAAATAAAAACAAAGATTTTTTAATATATAATATTAGTAACTAGTGTGAGTGACCTTGTTAGAGCATTTTGAGGTACGCAAAAGGCTTTCTATTTCTTATCTTATTTGATTCTCATGGCAGTCTGCAATTGGGGTCTGCAACTCACATTTAACTTCTTTCAGATGCTTGGGGCACCAAACAGGTTTGTCTGGGGTTCTTTTCTCTCCTTGAGCTTGATGTTTTAATGTTTTGATAATTTCATTTCAATATAATTGGTTTCCTTAGTAATCCTACATATTCTATTTTATGCATTTAAACTGTTCGTTGTGATTAGCGATCCACAGTCTTCACTAGACTTCCAGAGGGGTCTATCACACAATAAGAGGGAATGGACCACTGTTATACAGTGAAGAAATTCCTTAAAAACAGGAATATGTCCTATTTATCTTGGGATCCCAAAGATTTAGCAGAATACTTTGCTCCCAATGCTTACCACAATGCCTGGCATTTATAAATGCTATGATTTGTTAATTTGCTGCCATGCATACAGATGGCATCCCATAAATATGTGAATAAATAGGTTTGTGTGGGGGTCAGATCTCCCCAGCTAGGCAGCTAGATGGCACAGTGTTAGAATCCTAGGCCTGGAGTCAGAAGATCTGAATTCAAATCCAGTCTCATACACTTACTAGTTGTGTGATCTTGGGCAAGTCACTTCACCTTTATCTGTCTTAGCTTCCTCAACTATAAAATGGGAACAATGAGAGCACCTTCCTCCCAAAGTTTTTGTAAGGATCAAATGGGATAAAATTTGTAAAGTACTTAGCACAGTGCCTGATACACAATATGCTATTGTCGTTACTGAGTTGTTTCAGTTGTGTCTGACTCTTTGTGACTCCATTTGGGGTTTTCTTGGCAAAGATACTGGAGTGGTTTGCCATTTCCTTCTCCAGCTTATTTTACAGATGAGGAAACTGAGGCAAACAGGGTGAAGTGACTTGCTCAGGGTCACACAGCTAGTAAGAGTCTGAGGTCAGATTATAACTCAGGTAGATGAGTCTTCCTGACTCCAAATTCAACACTCTTATCTACTGCACTACCTAGCTGCCCTCAGTATATAGTAGGTACTTAATAAATGCTGGTTTCCTTCCTCTTTACTTTTTTCCCTTCCCTTCTCTCTTTCCTCCTTCCTTCCTTCCTTCCTTCCTTCCTTCCTTCCTTCCTTCCTTCCTTCCTTCCTTCCTTCCTTCCTTCCTTCCTTCCTTCC
>NW_027185612.1:6582127-6646873 GCF_028583685.1 Petaurus breviceps papuanus | reverse complement strand
TCCTTCCTTCCTTCCTTCCTTCCTTCCTTCCTTCCTTCCTTCCTTCCCTTCTCTCCTTCCTTCCTGGAGACATCATGTCTTAAATACTACTTAACACTTAATTGTGCAATCTTGCAGGACCTGTGACATGATACCCACAATACTAAGCGCACAGGAGGCCCTCAGAAATATCTTGTGAGCAATTTACTCATCATTAGGCTATCAGCTGAGTCTTGAAAACATCTTTACTGAAAGATTTTTGTTGTAACCTAATTTTTCCTAATGAGATCTGACCTGCAAAACAGCACAGCTAACCTGAAGGGGAAGCCATGTGATAGTGAGTAAGCCTGAAGCTTTAAATGAAATTAGCAAGGGGAGGGAGAAGAAGGCCATGGGGATTGATAGGGAAGGAGTGTGGGATCTGGTTAAAGAATAAAGAGCAGAATCTCAACCCCCACATTAAGTTGAGAAAGAGAACTCTCTAGATAGGTCGACATTTTTGTCCTAGGGCTTGGAGGAAAGAGCCCATTACCTGGCAGAAACTGTACTCTAACTGGCCAAATCTGCACCATTTGAACAAACAAATCTATTTAAAATCAGAACACTGTATTGGCTTGGTGTCGACACAGCTGTTTGGCTTTTTCTTTTAATGAACTGACTGCCAGATGCACTGATCCCTACAAAGACAACAATGTGGCAGATGGGAGCTGCTTTCCAACTGCCAGAAGTCCATCTTGTCTTTAGAACATGCATGTGTGTGTGCGTGTGTGTGTGTGTGCATGTGTGTGTATGTGGGGTGCTGTCTGTTGGCAGATGGATGGGGGTTTCAAGTCTCAGGAGTCCATTCTCCATCAAAAAATATTCAGGGTGTGGGCAAGGGCTAGGGAGAGGCTCAAACCTGTCACTTCTTCAGTGTGGGGAGATTCCAATGCAGAAACTCCTTCCACCCTGGCAGGTCAGCAACTCAGCCATTAGCTATGGTCCTAGGAGCTGCTCAGGCACACAGGGTGGGGTGGGAGGTGCTGTTGAATCAACCAGCATCACATAGCTGGCAGGTTCCAGAAGCAGTTGCCCTTAAGATTCCATTATTAATTAATTCTCTGTGACTTTAATGTGACCCTAATTAGAGTAGTAAGGTAAGAAATGACTTCAGTGTGAGCTAACCTGGAAGCACCTGCTGACAAAGCTGGTTCATGGTGCCCCTGTCTGCCCTTAGAAATGCTCTGAGGCCTGGCATCATGAGGATGTATCCACTCTGCTGGGGATCGCTGAATATTAGGCTTGTAAGGGACTTCAGAAGCCTCTCAGTTCAGTTGCCCACCCAATTCAAGACTCTCTTCTCCATCATCTCTGAGAGATGGTCCTTCAGCTTCAGCTCAATCACTTCAATTACTGGAGAACTTATTAATTTCCCACAGCACCACAGTCTAGCTAGAAGGTACCTTACAGATCACTTACTCCTCCTCATCTGGCCTCATTTTACACATAAATGAGGAAAGCTAAGCTCATAAAAGTTAAGTGACTTTCCCAAGGTCAAACAGGTAACAACTTCCCTTTCTTTTTTCATCCACTTCAAACCTGAGAACAGGGAAGCTTCACTTTTGTCTTGGCATAGTGCCTGGCACACAGGGGGCATTTAATGAATGCTTGTTTTTTGGCTGACTGAAGGTAGCTACCAAAAATCTATTAGCATGTACAAGATGACTTGGGGAATTAGCATAATGCCTCTAATGCTTAGATGGCTCTGGTAGTGGAGGGTTCTTCATTATGGTGATCTGTCTCCTTCTGACTTCTTCTAGAGTAACAGTCTCCAAAGCTGCCATCGCAGGACTGTGGGATGATCCTAGGAAGCAGGTGGTCAGCCAACTGGAGAACCAGAAGGGTTATATATCCCTCCCTCAGCCCACACCCCATTCTTAATCATGGGCTTGTCTGCAACTGCACTACCTTTTCAGTACCCTAGTTCACCCCTTCACATAACTGACCTTTGATCCTTCCACCAAATGTTGTCCTCTCAAGGCAAATATAACCTAACCTGACCCAGGTTCAACTGCTGAGCTAGCTGATTTCTGACTCCCAGCGCAGTGTCTGATAACTGCCTCTCACTATCTATCTCCCCCTTCCCCCCAAACACACTTTACTTTTCTTATTTTTTATGTGTGGCAAGGAGGAAGTAGCATAGGATGAATTACATTGAATTAGATGAATTACATTTCCACCCCTTGACCCCTTCTGAGCTCCTTATGTCTATGGAGGATGCCACAATCCTTCCTTTCCAGGTTCTCAGCTTATTTATCCTTTACTTTTCACTCAATTGGAAGTTATCAAAAAGTCTTTTAATTTCCAAATTGGATAGTCTCATCTCAGTCTTCATCCTTCTTGATCTCTCTGTGGCATATACTGCTGTTAACACCTTTCTTCTCTCTGGATTGTCATGACGCTGCTCTCTCTTGGTTCTTCTGTCTGATCACTCCTTCCTAGTCTCCTTTTCTGAATCATCTTTACCACGTCTCTGGTTGGTGTACCTCAAGGCTCTGGCCTGGGCCCTCTTCTTTTTGTACATTCATTCACCTTGCGACTTCATCAGCTCCCATGGGCTTAATTATCTCATTTGTGCAGATGATACCCAGAATCTATACATCCAGATTTAATTTCTTTCCTTAACTCTAGTCTAGTCTAGTACAAACTGCCTATTGGTCATTTCAAAGTGGATATCCTAGGGAAATCTCAAACTCAACAGGTTCAAAACAGAACTCATTACTTTTCCTCCCAAACCTTACCCCTCTTCTAAACTTTTCTGTTTCTGTTGAAAATACTAACTATACTTCTTTACTCAAGTTTTCAACCTTGGAGTTATCCTCAACTCCTGACCTCCCCTTACATATACAAGCATATACAAGCAGTTTCTACATCTTATCATTTCTACCTCCAAAACACCTTTCCCATTCATCCTGTCTCTCTCTTCACACAACCACCATTCAAATTCAGGCCCTCAAAATCTGTTACCTAGAACACCGTAAGAGATTCCTAATTGTTATACCTGTTTCAAGTCTCTCCCCACTCCAATCCACCCGCCACAAGTCTGTCAGAGTGATTTAGAAATAGCAACAATAATAAGAGCTAGCATTTCTACAGCACTCACTATGTGTCAGGCACTGTGCTAAGTGCTTTACAAATATTACCTGATTTCATCCTCACAAACACCTTGTGAGGTAGGTAGTATTTCCATTCCCATTTTACAGATGAGAAGATTGAGGCAAACATTGGTTAAATGACTCATCCAGGGGGATAGTAAGTATCTGCAGTTAGATATGAACTAAGGTCTTCCTGATTCCAAGCATGGTATTCTATCCACTGTGTACTTAGTTGCCTCTGATTTCCTAAAATGTGGATCTAACCGTGTCACTCCCTATTGACTCTAAGACACATACTGTTTCATTTACTTTATCCTTTTAATTTCAATTTCAGTTTTATATGTATATAACTATCAGTATAGTAATATATATATATAGAATTTGTAAATAAGTAAATACACATATATTAGGAATGAATGCATGACATTTTTTACTGGTAAGGATGTATGATCAAAAAAAAGTCTGCAGACCACTACTCTAGAGACACAGAGATCTTCACCTATTTCCTCCTCCTCTTAAGAGGATTATAGGTTATTCCCTATAACCAAGTGAGTTGTCATTTCACTCATATGCTTACCCCAGGATACCTGACAGCCCAGAACAAAACACTTCACAAAATAAGAAAACAACAAGAAGAAAAGACTGTTTTCTAAAATATCACCTATTCCATTTGACAAATACTTATTAAATATGTAACATATTGCCCATGTAAATGTCACTATTTTATTATAAATGCAAGTCTGTATTGAGCAACTGAAATCATTGTATAGTATGATCACAAAACTAGAATTAAAATCATAGAGCCTGAGGCTTGGAAGGGACTTTAGAAATGATTTAGTCCAACTGTTCATCTTAGAGATGAAGAAACTGAAGTCTGGAGACATTTAGTAACCTGCCCAAGGTCACACAGCTAGTGAGGGCTATGCCAGCTCCAGAATCCAGATCCATCCAATAGTTTCCTCCTATAGCATGACTGCTCTTGCTGGACATTCACAGGGATTGAGTGGGAGGGGAACCTTAGGGGCCATCAATTATCATGTGACCCAGACTGACCACAAGGGCAATGTAATGAGGAAACTTTGCTCACCTCGCTTACCTGGATTAGAAGAAGATTGGGAAATCCTTGCATTAATTGCAGAAATAAAGCTGAATAAGCCAGTATTGGGTATATAAGAATTTTCAAGCACATAGGCAAGTCAAACAGGGGTCATACATGGAGTTATTCTGTTTGCAAGGGCCTAGCAACAGGTCAGTCCTCACAGTTAGCAACAACAAAACCAGAAAGTACTTTGGCACTTAGAGCATAACAGCAAGAACAGTGAGCTGGGAGTCAGACAGTCAATCCTTGAGGCAGGAGCTGTTTTGTCTGTGCATAACACAGCACCCCGCCCATAGCAGGTGATTAAGAAATATTTTTGAGAGTCAGGACTTGGTTTTGGCTCTTCCATCATTTATTTATTTATTTTTGCCTTTTGGAAGGCAATTGGGGTTAAGTGACTTGCCCAAGGTTACACAGCTAGTTTTGTGTGTGTGTGTGTGTGTGTGTGTGTGTGTGTGTGTGTGTTAAGTGTCTGAGACTCTGGGGCCGGTGCTTTACTCACTGTGCCACCTAGCCACCCCTGGCTCTTCCATTATTTAGACATAACCTTAGTTTAGTTACTTAACTTTTTTTTCCTCCTAAATAATGGGGGTGGATGAAATGAGTCCAGAAGCAGCTGGGTGCCTCAGTGGATACAGTGATGAGCCTGGAGTCAGGAAGAACAAAGTTCAAATCTGATTTTAGACACTTATTATTGTGTATGACCCTGGGCAAGTCATTTAAGCTCTATCTGCCTCAGTTTTCTTCATCTGTAAGAAGAAAGACAATAATAGCATGCACCTCAGGGTTTTTGTGAAGGTAAAAAGAGATAATATTCATAAGCGCTTTGAAAATCTTAAAATACTAGTGATTATGATATATAATAAATATGTCATATTATAATATATAATTATATATATATAATATATTTAGCTAGTGATTATGACAACTAAGGATTATGATGATTTCTCAGGTTCTGTCCACAGATGCAATGGTTCTATGATACCCTAAGTAGCCCAGCGTCTTCAGACATACGCTTTTAGAAAAATGGATAACAAAGAAATCATACAACTTGCAAGAGTATCAAGTGCACCAGCTAAGAATACTTAATATATCACAAAGACTACACTCATGTATGTATGTATCCCCCACCCTCATTCATAGATATGCTTATCCTTTCTCTAGCCATCAATCATTAGCACACAGACATAGTAGAAGACAGCCACTGTGTGTATGATGAGTAGAAAATTTATTTTACTTGTTCTCTTAGAATCAGGCAGTGATTTTATGAAAAATGCCTCAAGGTCAAAGAATTATTTTTGGAATTGAGCTCTTGGACTGTATTTTATAAGTTTTATTGGTGCCTATTTTTTGGTACCTAGGTAATTTCCTGATATACCCTATTCATTCTCCCTCTCCACTCCAACTCTCTTGAAAAAAGGCAAAACTGGTCGACTTTGTGACTGCATCTGATCATGTATGCAATATTCTGTACCTATGGGCCTCCCCCCTCCATTACTGCCATTAAAGGATTCAGTTATTTAAAAGTGGAAAAAAAAAACCCAACCAATCCAACTCTTTCAAGATGGAGGGTAGGGAATCTGGGGAGGGAGAAATGTATTTTCTCATCTAAACTTTCAGATCAAGACTGGTCATTGCTCTCATCTGTATTTGGCTGTCTAGATTTCTTTTCATATACCTCGTAGCATTTTTTTCTTGGCTATTTAGAGAAATTTTTTCTTAGAGGTTGTTACTATTTCTATCTTGCATCATTCTCAGTATCTCCTTCTCTGAGTCTGCATTAATTTAAAAAAGTTAATTTCCATTCGAAAATAGTGGGGGGGGGGAAGCTTGACAGGGACTTTTAAATATTCATTGAGTTTTTTATGAGAAACATGTTAGGAAGGAAGGAAAGAAGTATTTCTTAAGTACCTACTACTTGCTAGGTGCTGCACTAAGTGTTTTACAGATATTACCTAGTTTGATCCTCACAGCCCCATGAAATAGGTGCCATTATGATCACTGTTTTAAAGTAGAGAAAACTGAGGCAGAGGTTAACTGACTTGTCCAGGGTCATACAGCTCATAAATGTCTGAGGCTGGATTTGAACTCAGATCTTCCTGACTCCAGGCCCAGCACTCTATCTAACGAACCACCTAGACGTCCTTCTTATTAGCAAAGAGCACTGGGAGTCCCACCTTGTTTCTAAAGCAGGCTTTGTCACTAACCAGCCATGTAACCTTGGACAGCTCCTTTTACTGTTCTGGGTCTCAGTATCCTGATCTATAAAATGAAGGGGCTGGATTAGAACCCTTCTACAGTGGCTGTGTCCCTGTTGTATGGTGTTCACTGAATGAGCTACAGACTCTGAATAGGGAATGTCCATTTAGTTTGGTTCCATGCCATCTATTAGCACAGTTTCTGATCAGATCAGATCAGGTTTGTAAATTATCCTCTTCTCATCGTGCAATTAGAAAGATATCCAGATGGAACCACTGCCAATTCTGAGCAGAAAAACAAAGAGCTTCTAAAATGAAAGACACTGACCACAAGGTGGCATGGAAAATTCATATAAATCTGTCTCATAAAGCAGAGTCTAATCCAGCAACACTGATTGGGGCAGGCTCTTACAGGCAGGGTTCACTCATTCTCCCCAGACTAGACTATAATCATTTAGCATAAAAAGAGGAAAGTTGGCAATAGTGATCAAGGATTAGAAACTCCAGCTCTTTCTTCCCACTTGCTGCCTCAGTGTGAATGAAATATCCATGTGTATGTGTATATACTCTCTTAAAATTTGCATAAAATGGAAATAAAACAGATGCTAGTTATACTTGAACTGCCAATCCAGACTTGCTGTGCGACCTTGGGCGAGTTACCTTAACCTCTGTTCTTTCATCTATTCATGTACAAACTAGATTTCAAAGTGGGATGCTAGGAAGATGAAATTAGGCTTTCAAAATAAGAAATATAGGTCTCTCCAAAAGTTCTAGGATCTTTAGAAATAAGTATTATATGAATGCAATCTTTTATTTGGGTTATTTTATTACCTCCTTAGCAATTCATTCCTAAGCATTTCTTAAGTACCTAATAGGTATTGGGTACTGTGTGGGAATACAACAGCAAAATGAAACTATCTCTGCACTCAACTAGTTTATATTTTAATGGGGAAACAAGTACAGCTATAAATACATAATAACAGCTAGTATTCATCTAGTGCTTTAGGTTTTGCAAAGTATTTTACATACATTATCTCATTTGGTTTTATATGCAAAATAAATATAAAGAGAAAGATACAAAAATCCAAGGTTTTGAAACCTAAGGTAGCTGGGAAAGGAGGGCACAAGAAGTTGACAGGGATGGGGTATCAAGAATGGCTTGATGTAAATGTAGTTAAGTCTTGAAGGAAAAGAGGGATTCTATCAGGTCGGGGTATATTGGCAGTGTACTCTAAGCATGGAGACTAGACAGTTCAGAGGCATAGAGATGGGAGATTTGAGTGTCATGTGTGAGGAACAGAACTAGGGCCAATTTGGCAAGACTGCAGAATATGGGAAGGAAAATAGGGAACAAGGAGGTGGGAAAGTTAGGTTGGGGGCACTAAGAGAGGCTTTAAACGCTAAATGGAAAAAATTATTTTTATCCTAGTGGTGTCAGGGATTCACTGGAATTTATTAAGTAAGAAAGTGACACAGTCAGATCTGTGTTTAAGGAAACCACTTTGAGAGCTGTGTGGACAACCAGATTGGGTCAGAGAGAAGCTTGAGGCAGTGAGACCCATGGAAGACTACAGCAACTACTTAGTCAAAAGGCAATAGGAGCCTGGATTAAAGAGGTGGTTGTATAAGTATATGGAAAATATCTAGAAAGTAGCCCATGGATGATTATGGGCAGGAGGACACTAACAGGGAGGTCACTCTTCCACAGGATGGAGGTGAGGAAGGGAAGTGTTATTAACTCGGTCTCAATCCTATGCAAGTCACTGAAGTAGAAGACAAACTGTCAAACAAAGTAATCACAATAGGAAAGATACTGTTTTTGAGAATTACTGGACCTTGTCCAATGTTAAATCTAGAAAGAACTTGAAGGTCACCTGGTCCAAACATCATTTTACAGATGAAGAAACTGACTCACAAACACTAAGTGCCTTGGTTGAGGTCATACACCTAGTTATTGACAGGAGCAGTCTTCAAATCCACATCTCCTGAACCCTGGGGCAGTGTTTTTTAGTCTACAAACAAATTGAAAAGTTAAAGAATTGCTCCCGATTTGAAAAAAAAAAAACTCATTTATGTTTTAAAAAATTAATTTCAAAACCTGTGAAGATATTCATTGAGAGGCAGTTTGATGTAGAATACAGAATGATGGCCCTGAAGTCAAGAAGACTTGAGTCTGAATTCTCAAACGCTAAGCTGTGTGACTCTGGACAAGTCATTTAATTTCCCAGCCTTCATTTTCTCATCTATACAATGGGAACAATAATAGCATCCTCCCCAAATGGGATAATGTATGTAAATCATTTTGCATACCTTAAAGCCTGATATAAATGCTGGCTATCATCAGTGACTTAGTTATACTAGGTATTTTTTTTTAAACAAGAACTGTAGGAAAAAGAGAACAGCAACATATTACAAATGGTAGGATTTCAGGCAGTCATGGACCTCCTTCGGTAGAGGGTAGCTCCCTCAAATTGTTCCTTCACTGCTGCCTCTGGCTTTGACTGTGAGGTCAGTGTAGACATTTAATTAAGAGAAGACTTCTGCAAGATTCAGGGGCTTGCTGCTGACCCTACCTTTGTACCCAAGTAACACTGATTTTTACTGTTTCGGGAGGAAAAGGTCTTCCTTTTATGTCTGGTTGCAGACAGGGAAGGTTTTTGTATTCTGTACTTCAAAGCCTATTAGTGGTCTCTAGAGCTCCTCCTACCTGCTACCATCCTAATTTACCATCTTGAACTAGGGTGGTGTTTACATCACAATGGAGTATATTCTGCTTTTTCTACTGTTAGCCATACCAGGAGGGAATGATGGAGGGCAGACTACGGCCTTACTTCTGCCAGATCACCACCATCCTAAACTGATCCAATTGAGAATATTTTCCAAAATGGGGACTGTTTGCGGGGTTAGGAGAAAGTTCAGGGAGCACAAAAGGGCTGGGATGCAAAGCTCAAATCATGATCTCTTGCCCTCCTGGCTGCACCAGAAGTACTCCCATAAAAATCTGTAACAATCCTCTAGAGCGGTATCAATCAAGAGGTCTTAAGGTGCTGGGGTGCTGGGGTGCTGGGGGGGGGGAAGAGACCTGAATTAACAGTCAGAAGATCTGGGATCACATTCTGACTCATCAATTATGGGACTATGTGATCAGTCGTTAAACCTCTCTGAGTCTCAGTTTCTTCATCTGGGAATAATTATTAATTAACATGAACAATAACATTAATAAAAATAACTAGAAGGGAAACAGAGAAAGAACAGGTCAGGGAGCCCTATATTAAAGCCCAGCTTTTGACACATTCTAGCTATGTAACCATCAGCAAATTTTAAAAGCTCAGTGACCCAAGCAATTCTTTAAGCCCCAAAGCTATAACTAAATCAAGGATTTGCATCAGTGGAGGGAGTTTCTAGCCTGGGAGTTCCTCCTGCCAGTAAGATGACAAGTTTGGTAACCGCTCACCTAAGAAAATCATTGCGTGTGTATTACAGTACATACTGTACAGAGGTTTGCTGAGAGGCAAAGTGCTTTGTAAGCGGTGAAGCCCTATATAAATGGGAGACCTCTCCCTCTCTGCTGTGCTGGGCATCCCAGGCTTTTTGCAAAGAAGCCTAAATAGCAGAATATGGAATCATCTTCTGTCTGCCCTGATTTCTTATCTCTACTTCATGGGATGATCTTTTGAATCCAAAAGAACAAAGACTTTAGACAGAGGTAACTTTGAAAGACTATGCAATGCCCAGATGATGACTAAGAGGAAACATTTATTAGGTACCTTTAAAATTCATCTCTCCACTTGAATGCCCCCCAGGGTGCAAATGCAATAAAATGTAACATTAATTAAATGCCAAAACAACCAACCTGGGCAATTAGTAAGGAGGTAAAGAATGTGGCAGAAAAACAATGAGAGGGAAGCAGAATTAAAGGAAAAGATTAAAAGCAAGGAGGCCCTCTTCCCAGTCTGTCTCTTGAGGAAGATAAACACTCAAGCAACTAGGATTATGTCTTTTATGTTCTCATTGCTAGGCCTGGCACACCATGGGGCTGCCAGCTGCTGTGTATTGCTATGTATATAGGTCGATCTTTTAAGGTTAAAAAAAAAGTAACATCCCATGCTGGGGTGTGTTGGAAGTGAAGCCCTTCTCAGCTGGCTCCTGGTAGCCATAACCATCAAGGCAAAATGGACTGAATATATAGCTGCTTGTAAGAATCTGCTTGGCTTCCTGATCCCTCTGCCTTCTAACTTAGACTTCATGGATTAGGTCACTTAACCTCCATAGAGGGTCGGCTCTGCCAGAAGGTGGAACAATCTCATGTTCAGGAAAGGGAAATATAAATAAGGAACTTAGCCCCCAGATGCTTGTGAGCCATGGCATTTAAAAATATGTGTCCTTAGAGAAAAGGAAGGGAGGGAAGGAGGGAGAGAGAAAGAATGGAAGGGAGGAAAAAAGGAAGGAAGGAAGAGAGGGAGGGAGAAAGGGCAGAAGTAAGAAAGGGAGGGGGGGAAGAAGAGAAGCAATGAATAGAAGAAGGAAGGGGGAAATGGAGGAGAGAAAGGAAGAAAAAAAGAAGCATTTATTAAGCATCTCTGTGCCAGGCACTGTGCTAAATGAGTTACAAAGATCTCATCTGATCCTTATAACAACAATGGGATGTAGGGGCTTTCATGATCCCCATTTTGTAGCTGAGGAGACTGAGACAGGCAGCCATTAAGTGACTTGACTAGAGTCACATTGCTAGCATTTGAGACAAGATTTAAATGGTCTTCCTGACTTCAGGACTAGCACTTTCTCTACTGTATCACTGAAATGCCTCATATTTAGTTCCCTTAATGATTATTTTGGTCTACTCTCTCATCACAATTGGATACATGTCAGTGCTCAAACCCAGGGCTCTGACCCCCATTCAGAACTCTTTTCACTATCTCATGCATGATCTCCAGGCATCAAGTCAGCCTTATTGCTTGTTCTTCTTTGAGTCTTAACTTCCACACTGTCCAACATCATACTGAATACATAAGATAAAGATTGATAGATTGACTGATAAAAAGTGGTCCCCATGGGACAATTTATCTTGCATTACTATGCTTTAACTTTACTGTCAAAGTCTTTCCAGAGTCCTGAGTCCTAATCCCCATGACCAGGTCCTTGAAACCAGCTACTGGCAGCTTTTCCATCTTGTCCACTGGCTAACTGACCTCTGCCTATTGACTAGTAATGGCCCCTTCTACTCCTGAAACTATATTTCCTTGTAAGAGACGGTATCTGCAGATTTCACCTGAGGACTGTCAGACTAACTGGCTACATATCTGAATTCTCCCTATGATTCTTTCCACCATCTGGGTCCTGGTTATCCCTAGCTTGTTGCATGGTTGAATGAACCTTGATGATGACACAACTAATGAAAACTTCCTCAGCAGCTGCCTCCACAGTTGGCTAAGTCACAAAGAGGGTTCACCTATCCCGGAAAAACAGATCCAAAGCTGAACGTCTATATAGGAGAATTCATGTTAGCCTATATGAATGTGATGTATAGCATGATATTTTAACTAGCCTATAGGCTAGATCTATTTAACTCTGAAGGCATCTAGGTAGCACCGTGGATAGAGGGCCAGGCCTCAAGTCGAGTAAGCACCTCTTCCTGAGTTCCAATCTGACCTTACTAGCTGTGTGACCCTGGGCAAGTCATGCAAACCTGTCTGCCTCAGTTTCTTCACCTGTAAAAAGAACTGGAGAAGGAAATGGAAAATCACTACGGTTTCTTTGCCAAGAAAATCCCAAATAAGATCATGAAAAGTTGGATATGAATGAAATGATCATACCTCAAAGTTAACTCTTGTTCCCAGCAGCAAGAATGCTTTTTCTGATACCACTGCTACTGTCCCACTAACTCTCTGGGAAGAATTTTAAACTAAGAGATAAGTATCTTATGACTATGCACTGACTTCAACCATCAGGAATTTTACTCTCTTCCCTTTCTCCTGTATCCCAAGTACTGGGAGTAGAAAAGGAGATACAGTAGAAAGGCAGAGAGCAATGAGGAAGACCCCGAGAGGAAGGGGAGGGGTGGAATCGGGCCCGTCGCGGGTCCCCGGCCGCGGCGGCCGGGGGCCGGCGCACCCCTCCCCGCCGCGACGGCCTCTCGCTCCACCGCCGGGGGGGGGGGTGCGCGGGGAAAGCTCCAAAAGGGGGACCAAGAACCCCAAAATGAATCACTTCATTGCATGACTTGGCACCCAAAGTTCTCGCAGTAAGAGTACTTACTGGGCATCTATATTGTACCTACATTATATTGAAAGGGGGGAGTGTCTACAGAGAGAGACAAAGGGCCCTGCCCTCAAGAGTAACTGGGCACCAAACTGTGAGGTACATCCAGTAAGTGCTATAAAAATTTAGAAGACTTGATGATCTGTAGATAATCAAAGATTGACGGAAGGCTACATGGAGGTACATGTCAAGGTACATGTAGGTCCAGGCCTACATGACAGAATTTGGTAGGTACCGACCCTTATAGAATAGGTAGCATCTGAAAACATGAAGACAAATAGCACATGTCAAGGCACTGAATGGGGAATGAACTTATAAGAAGGGGAGAGTAAAGAGATTGGCTTGACTAGAGTAGAAGGTATATTTAAGGGCAGTCATAGATATGTTTGACTACAGAAGACAGGACCAGATTTCAGAAAGCCTCAAATGCCTGGGGTTTAGATGGGCATGGCTCATTCTGCCATGTGTGTCCAGCATGTATGATTCCTGTGTTAGATTGTTGCCCCTATAGCAATAGATCTGCACAGACATTTCAAGACTCGAAGCATTATCTTACCAAATCAGAAAAAGCATAAAGGAAGAATGGAACCTATTTGGTCATCTCATCAATTTCTTTGTTAATACCAAACTGCTCCCCACTGAGCATTTTAGCAAGTAGTCTTACTTCATGTCTGTCTATCAGGTAAAATTTACATGCGATCCAAGTCAAGGTTATTAATACTTTATGCGATTGGAGTCCAGTCTAGGCAGGTAAAATTCTCATTTCAGTTACATTAAATAAGAAAGCATTAAGCACACTGCTTGAAATGATTGCTATTTGATTCAGCAGATACCCCACCATACCACACCTCCAAGAAGCAGCCAATCTGGCTCATTGAAGCTCTGCCAGACACTGATTGAATTATGGATACTTTCATCATTACACTCACTTTCAAATCCTCTTTTGGAAATCAGAGATGAAGTTGAATATCATTTTTTTAAAACCCACTTATTTCTATAAAAGATCTTGTGGTATCATTTGCAGTTACAAGATGCTTGGTGCTCCAGGGCAAACCATTTTTTTTCTCCCTACCAGGTGCCAGTGAAAAGTCAGAGAACAATGACAAAAGTCATAATGGACACCCAGATAGGATCCTCTGCGTCCAGTGTGCAAACAGGTCATTTCCAGAGGTGATTCATTGGTGGGTTGTTTGGAATGTGGAATGCAATTTCCCAGAGAATCAATGTTATCAGGATTTCCAGGCTAGTCTACAAAATCCTGATTAGCCAAAAATATTGCTGAATTTAAGTAAAGGCAATCTGCCTCCTCCATTCCCCCTCCCCCTTTTAAATCCACAATGGATTCCTGGGCACTGTCTGATAAAGCAGATGGCTATAAAGTGACTGACTTATTTTTGCACAAGAACAATGTTATAATTAGAGGTCGCAGTCCTGGCCAAGAATTTGGCATTAAAGAAATGATGGGTATGGCCAACAATATGTAATGAAAGAAAAGACCCAATAACTATAAACCTGGAGCATAATTTAAAAGAGAAATATTATACTTTGTCTTACAAAGGGTATAAATGCTCTGCAGACCTTGATTTTACAAGGTGTCCAAAAGTACTTTAGCCTAGACATATAGCATATAAACACAACTCTACTTCATCATAAATTGTACCTAGACTATGCTAGCAAGAATGCATCCATTCTGCACTGCGTCTACATTCTTTGAATTTTAAAGGATTTTCTGAATATGATTTGGATTACCTAAGGAACTTTGGAGTTTATTCTTCATTTTTTTTCAATAAATTTCCCTACAGCAAGCTGAGGCATTTAAAAATCACTGCATTGTTCCTCAAGTTACGTTTTAAATATGGCAGTAATGTAGACACATGTGTTGTTACCACAGAATTTCAAAACTGGACAAAACTCCAGAGATCATCCAGTTCAACTTTCTTAATTTTGTATAGGAGAGGAAACACATACCAAGAGATTTTAAGTAAGTTACTCCAAGTCATGGGGCAGTTTAGGCACCTGAGTGGATGGAACACTAGTCCTGGAGTCCATTAGACTTGAATTCAAACCCTTACATGCTGTGTGACTCTGGGCAAGTCACTGGACCTCTGTTTGCCTCAGTTTTCTCATCTGTAAATGGGGGTAATAATACCACTGATCTCCCATGGTTGTTGTGAGGATCAAATAAGATAAGATTTGTAAAGTGCTTAGCATGGTGCTTGGTACATACCAAGTGCATAATAAATACTTGTTCCCTTACCCTCAATTACTCCCCCTCCCATACAGTTGGGAGTAGAATCTAGATTTCCAGACTCTAAGGCCAGCATCTTTCTCACCACACTCATTGATTATATTTCTCTATTTGAATAAAAATTATGACCATTATTTTTTTCCTTTACTTAATTTGTTAGTTTATAAAAATCCCTACGTACAACTAATTAATATTAACCCAGATGAAGGTCACCCAGAAACAAGTACTGTTCAGTCACTTTCTCATCCTTCAGTGCCATAGAGGCTACATAATACTTATAATCATCAGCCAAATTCCACTTTTCTTTTTGAAATCCATAAAAGCAATTAGTAGCATGAACTTTTTTTTTTTGCTTTTTGGAGGGCAATTGGGGTTAAGTGACTTGCCCAAGGTCACACGGCTAGGTTTGTGTGTACGTGTGTGTGTTAAGTGTCTGAGACTGGATCCCAACCCAGGTCCTCCTAACTCCAGGCCGGTGCTGTATTCACTGCACCACCTAGACGCCCCAGTAGCATGAACTTTTAAGAGGAAGTATCCAACATTTCACAGAATCACTGAATTTTTGAGTTGAGACGGACCTCAGTGACCATCTAGTTCCACCCATATGGGAAGAAGAATTTCCATCATAACATACCTGAGAAGTGGTAGGTCGGCCTCTGCTTGAGTACTTCCAATGATGGGACACACTATCTACATAGACAACACATTCCACTTTTAAAGAGCTCTTATCATCAGTTTTCCTAGTGTCAGGACTAAATCTGATTCTTTGTAACTTGAACCGATGTTCCTTGTCCTTTCCTTTGGGGCCAAACAGAAGAAATCAAATCCTTTTACTCTCTTAGAATTCTTTAGATACTTGAAACCAGAGATCATGTCTATATGGCATCTTCTTCAGGCTAAACATTTCTAGTTCCTGCATGTGATCCTTAAATGGAACAAACTTCGGCTCTTTACAACCTTGGTTGTGGTTCACCTTCTCTGAACACTCTCCAGTTTATGAACATCCTTCCTAAACTAGGACTGGAACCACATACAACCTTCCAGATATCACCTGAACAGGGCAATAGTACGTGAGTAAAGCTACCATCACTTTGTTTCTAACAATAAATTCAACCCAAGATCTCATTATTAGCTTATTTGACTTTTTCTTTTTTATCACACTGCTGACTCATACTGAGCTTTCAATCCACAAATCCCTCCCAAATCTCCAGTCCTTTTCCAGAACAATTACTGTTTTACTTTGACTCCTTTATTTTGTACTAGTGAAGGTGATTTTTTGGTGCCCAAGAATAAGACTTTTTATTTATCTCTATTAAATTTCATTTTATTAGGTTTAGCCCAAGGTTTCTAGAGTGTCAAGATCTTTAGAGATCCTGACTCTGGCATCTATAATTCTCATGAAATGCCTTAGGCTGGGATAAACCAGTATTGTGTCTATGCATACAACCACTGAATGGGTTTATATAGTGAAAATGTAAAGATCGTAGGAAGTGAGGAGGTCAGTGGCATAACCATTTAAAGTAAGAGAAATACCACAGAACTTAATAGCCTTTTATAAGACTGACTTTGGGAAGTGTATTCTGATTGCCAATTCAGGACAGAAGGAAGAAATTTCTGAGAGAAATGCCTTTTCCATCCAGCAGTAAGAGTTACATATTTAGCATTGTTGGCATGACAATAGTAACTTTGGGAATGTAGTTCTGATAAAGGATCTTACAGGGCATCAGATGCAGGTAGAGACTATGCATATCACTTCCAGAAGACAACTCAAAAATGATGAATATAGGATGTCTCAAAAGAGTGCAGTTTTAAACTTTAATAACTTCTTAAGATTAAATACTACAAACTTAGCGAAACATTATTTGCAAGTTAAATTACTTAAATTTCTTTTCCATTTATTTAGTTTTGTGAATTTGGGATTTTTGTTGTTCAGTCATTTTCAGTCATGTCTGACTCTCCATGATCCCATTTGAATGGGGTTTTCTTGGCAAAAGTGCTGGAGTGGTTTGCCATTTCCTTCTCCAGTTCATTTTACAGATGAGGAAACTGAGGGTTAAGTAACTTGCCCAAGGTCACACAGCTAGTATGGATCTGACAGCCAGATTTGAACTCTGGAAGATGAATCTTCCTAACTTCAGGGGCTGCTCCTTCTACTACACCACCTAGCTGCTTGTGAATTTGCAATAACCATTTTCAAATTTTGATTTCCATAAGACTTGCATTGTGTGTGCTATTTAGTTTCTTGATGACATTTTTTCAGATAAGAGGATTGGTAGAGGAGGTCCTCTTTCTTGGCCACCTTGGTCATTTGATCTATCTTTGTTGGACTTTTTCTTATGAAGTCACATCAAAATTATCACATATGCATCAAGACCTTGTTCCTTGGATGATTTTAGGCCTAGGACTATGAATGTAATCCTTTCATTTACTGAGCATCAACTGATCAAAGTCTTTACAAAATTTAAAAACTGATTCGAGTGATGTACATGGCCCAAGATAGTGGTTATGTTGAGTTTTAGTAAGAAACATAAGAATAATTTAAAAAATAAAAATTAATCTTTCAAATGTTAATTTTTGAAAGCTTGTAGCATTTATATTTCTGAATTTATTAAAAATTAAAACTGTACAAAGAGGGAAAGAACAAACATTTGTTAAACATTTACTATATGCTAGGCACTATCTCTGGTGCTTTACAAGTATTATCTCATTTGATCCACAACTCTGTGAAGTAGATACTATCATTTCCCCCATTTTACAGTTGAGGAAACTGAGGGAGATAGAGGTTAAGAGACTTGTGCAGGGTCAGACAGCTAGGAATTGTCTGAGGTCACACAAACTTAGGTTTCCCTGACCCACCAAAGACTTCTGTGATGCCCTAAGCACCTCCACCCTCAATATTATTGAAATGTGGAATATATAGGTATTTCTGAGGGGTAGCTATTTTTTCTACAGTTAATTTGATAAAAGTCTTGTTTGTAGAATGAACTTGGTGGTCCAGAAAGGCCCTGAAGTAGCTCAAATCCCTTTTAATGACATATGTGGATATCTGTTGACTCGTCTGGCTTTGACTCAGGCTAAGTCAGGCCCTGTTTTAAACCCCCGTTTTCCAATAAATCAATGATTTAGCAGTATCGCTTGCAATACACTCTTCCATGAAGCACATATCGGTCTATAATAGCTTTGAGGATCTTTGCTTTCTTATCCTACTTCTGCAAGTATTTAAAGGGCCCAGAACTTAAAAGGTTAAGCCTCAGAAGAAAATGTCTTCAACGCTTATCTTCCTATTTTAAAAACCAGCACCACAGCAAGATTCCCTGAGGCTCTCATGATATAATAATTTATGTATCAATCCATAAATTTCCAGGGAAAAACACTAAGTAGATTAAGCTGCTACACCAGCTCCAATTGATTTAAATTGGGGAGGGGGGCTAGATTATCAAGTCAACAATTCAGTGTAAATGCCTCAAAGAAAAGTTTCCTTTCAAAAGACTGAACAAAGTAAAGCCTTAACTTGAATGGCAATGAAATTTTACATTTTATGTGAAAGAGCCTTAAAAATCCATTTTAAATCTCCTCCTTATGGATTTTTTTTTGAAGCAAACGTAGATTAATCCTAGAAAGAATGGAGGCTACTGCAACCAAATCCTTGGAGTGCCCTTTAGACAGGCAATCTAGGAACTGACTAATTGTGAACACCTATCTATTTTTCCTCTTACCACCCTGGTGGAATGATTACCACCTAAGGGGATCACACCTGAGATCCTGGCTCACAATGCTCTTTGCTGACAAACTGATTGAAAATCCATCTTGCTTCCAAGGAAGTCTTGAACATAATGGTCAGGGGGATGGAATTAGAGTGGTATATACAAATAACTAAGGTATTAAGTGCAACATATATTTTAGAGATACTCTTCCAATCTCCATTTGCACCGTAAGGCTGGGCCTTCAGAGGTGTGCCACTGAGGGTCTAGGCTGGGATAAGCTTGAGAAGTTGGGGATGATTTTCTAATGCTATTGTTCACCCCACTGGTATACTTCTTCCCATGATCAGCAGTTGTTATCAATTAGTAAGATTTAATTAGCTTTTAGAAAGGGGTATCTACTAAGATGATATAGCTGACATAAAATATTACCCCAAAGTTTGTCTTATACTTTCCCACAGTTGAGGAAACTTTCATAGTGGAGGGGAAAGTGAACTCAAGCATAGAGGACATATATGACAAAGTCAGAAGTTCCTTTATCTCCTTCGTGGAGGAACTTATACATTTCTCCCTAGGTACAGTGGAACTTTTCTGCTGGGCCCCTTGTGGAACCTTCAATCTGCCTTCCCTCATGATGTCTCATTTATATTTGGCTCCCAATGAAGGCACTGCTGTCAGCCAATAATGTTCAGGAGATGCTGCAAGAATCATGACCAAAGTCCAAATTCTCCAACTTTCAAGTTCACAAGGTCCTTCTCTGGTTAGGGTCTTGAGTAGGAGGTAGGGGGAGATGGAGGCCAAGAGTCAGGCATCCTCTTCTCCTTCATGCCCAAGTGACTTCTTTTTAGGAACTGGGTTGGAGGTTTTTGTCCTAAGCTACCAGATCTGGAATCTCCTATTCCAAGCCCCTCTACCTACTTCAACAGACTTCCTGTGGAGCCTTCAACCAGACCTTGTTCACTCTTAGTTCACACCTCTGATTTTCTGATTCTGTTGAGATGCCTTTTTCCTTGACACTGAGGTCAAAACACAGATTCTAGTTAGTTACTTTAAATAGAATAGGGAGATTTGATTGATTTACTCAAACAACCCCATCTTTGAATGAAGGGGAATGAAGTAAATGACAAAGAGAAAGCCTATGGAAAATGCCATGAGAAATGTGAATAGAAAAGGTATTACTTTTCCTCATTCTTTATTACAAGGGGTAACATGGTACAATGCTTATGGCTCTGTAGTCAGGTGAGTTGAGTACTGGAATCCAACCTCTGCTACCTAACTTTTTGGGGTGTCAATTTCTATATCTGTTAAATGATGGCTTAAGCTATTCACCAGAAGGTCAAATACTCAAGCTAAAGCTTAAATACTTTGGCTACACAAAGAGAAGATGGGACTCACTGGAAAAGACCCTGATGTAGGGAAAGACTAAAGGCAGAAGAAAAAGGGGATGGCAGAGGATGTAATGGATAGTGTCATAAAAACAATGAATGTGAACTTGGACAGACTTCACGAGTTGGTGGAAAACAGTAGGGCCTAGCATGCTACAGTCCATGGGATCATGAAGAATTGGACATGACTGAACAACTGAACATCAACAACAACAAGGTTTGATAACCTCTGATTTCCCTTTCAGCTCTAAACCTGTGATCTTACCTATGTCAATATCCCATTAAAGGAACTTTGGGGGAAGCAATACAGCATTATCAATATCTATGTTGACGCTCATGTGTATCGGCAACCACACTGGCATACCCAGGATGGCTGCTAGCACAGGTTCTTAGATCTGCTTTACTAGGAAAGAGAGCTGTGAAACGGGTCAGCAATCTTTTTAAATTACATTCACTAGTTCAGGGGAAGGTCAGCACTCTGAACTCCAGAGAAAATACAGAGAAAAATCAAGCAGAGAAATAAAGACCAACAGACAGGGTTCTGACTGCCTGAATCAACTATTCACTTTACATAAACCCCTGGATGGAGAGAATCTTTGCATCTGAGCAGTCAGGAGCTCTGTATCTACGGTCAACTCAGAATCTCTACCAGGGAATCAGAAGATCTTTCCCATAAACAAGCCCCCAAAGCAAAATACCAACTCAGAGTGTATATATACACTTCTCCCAGACAGAAGGCATCACAACCCTCCTGACTCAGTGCCTAATTAGAAATTAGCAAAAGCTGTGAGAGCCTTCCTACAAGCAAACCTCCCCTAAGCAAGCTTCCCTTAATGGGCTCCGCCTGAGGCCTATTAATGAGTGGGGAAGATCTTATTTACAAACTTACTGAGATGGCTAAGTTCTGGCATTTTTATTAAAAAGCCACCTTATTTTATCACTAGTCAGTCAATCAGCATTTATTAAGCACTTACTATACACCAGGCACTGTGAAAATACTGGAAATATAAAGAAAAGTAAAAACATTTCCTGCCCTCAAAGAGGTGATATTTTAATGGAGGAGATAACATGTAAATAACGAGATATATACAAGAGTATGGAAGGGGAAGGCACTGGTAGATGGAAGGCTAGGAAAGGCCTCCTGTAGAAAGTGGGACTTCAGCTGAGTCATCAAGGAACCCAGGAAGGTGAGGCGAAGGGCCACAGTATTTCAGGCAAGGAGGACTGCCTATGCAAAGGTATGGAGATGGAAGATGGACTGTCACGTTTAGAGAACTGCAAGCAAACCAGTGTCACTAGAGGAAGAAGACTGGAAACCTAGCAAGGGGCCAGATTATGAAGAGTTGCATGAAATCACTTCTCTCCCAAACCTTTTAGTATGTAAAATGCTGAAAGTCATTGGGATACAGAGGTTCAGCATGAAAAATTCATAGAACTTTGTTCTGCTTCACTCTAAATGTTTTCTGAGAATTTTGTATTATAGTTCTTTATCAATGATCATTGTCTCTGTCTTATCTTCTTCCTAGATTAGAAGCTTTATGAAGTCAAGAATCTTGCCTGCTATCAACTCTGCATCTCTCCCAATGTCCAGGATGGTATTCCTGCACAAATACCCACTGAATAAATATTTGTTGTATGAATGAAATTGATACTTAATAAATTAACAACAATAACAAGCACATTGACTCAACACCACCTCAGCATTTGTTTCCCTTTCCCTTGGAACTTTACTACCAAGATGAATATTTTCTGTCATCATCTGGTCCCAGGCACAGAGTCTGACAAGAGCTTAAGTTGCTTATCAATAAAATGTCATTGGAAATAACCATGCTTGACCCATATACCGAGGAGGGAAAAAATAGTACAAATTGGGATTTCTCAATGACATTCACAAATGAACATTTTTCAACATCTAATGAGGCACAATGATTGATTACAAGTGTTTTAAAATGAAAGCTAAACTAACAAGTATTTAGTTATTCCATATGACTACACATATCTGCTAATCACAAATGTATCATGAATGGAGTTAAAATGTATTCACTAGTAGAAAATGTCTAGCAAGGTGCTAGCACTCAGAAGAGGAAATCACCCAGGTATTTTCTTCATGACAATTTTTATTTTCTTCCCTTGATATCACATAGTACCCTGGGCAAAAAACCTTTGTCCAGTTGGAGCTATGCTTACATTTGTAATAATGAATATTGCCAGCCATCGAGGTCTAATAGAACAAATCTGTTTGTTAAAATATTTCCAAGGAAAAAAGAACATTGGAACACATGGCCGGTCAAGTTTGACATTCCCCTCCCACTGGGGCATATCAGGCAAGCAGTCCCTATTACAATATATGTGACAGCTTGAAGATCCTCCAAATTTCTTGTATTTCCCTTTCAATTGAATGCAGACTTGAGCATCTTCAGTTTCTTCTATGCTCAAATTCAAATTATAAAAAGCCCCACTTTTTATCTCTGAGCTGGGATGTCTTACCTTCATATAGCCAGTCACTGAGACCATTGTATATGACACCTTCTTTCCCTGTAGAGACCACCCGGATCGCTTGTTTCCCCACATGTGCACAGTAGTAGATGTTGTTCTCAAAGATAAATATCTAATTTGGGAAGAAAAAAAAACAATGCAATTAACCAGGCAGGCCCACACAAAACTGTGGACTACTTTTTACTGCAGTCTGAAATGCTGCTATTTGGTCTCATGCTCAGTAATCGAACCATTTTAGTATAATGTTCTGAGGGCTACTTGGAATTTATTTTTTCCTCTAATGATCATTACAATCCAACACTGTACTGTGGGTGACTCGAGTGGTGATGGAGTGATTCATTTTGGCCACTAATGCTGAATGAAACAACTGCAATCACCCATTTGGTCTAGGAATTTTGATCACCCTGTCAAGTCAGTCCATTCTTATTTCTATACATGTTGACATGTAATCTCTTTTTTATTAGTCTTTAAGTTCCTTGAGGAGTAGCTAGGTGGCTCAGTGGATATAGTGGCCTGAAGTCAGGAAGACATCTTCCTGAGTTAAAATTCAGCCTCAGATACTTACTAGCTGTGTGACCCTGGGCAGGTCACTTAACCCTGTTTGCCTCAGTTTCCTCATTTGTAAAATGAACTGGAGAAGAAAATGGCAAATGTTCTGGTATCTTTGCTAAGAAAATCCCAAATAGGGTCACAAAGAGTCAGAAATGACTGGAAACAAGGCCCACATCACTTACCATCTTTGTATACTCAACACCAAGTACAGAGTCTTGCATAAAGTAGCAATTTTTAAAAGTTTGCTGAAATGAATTTCCTTGATATTAAAAGCAGCGGATGCAAAGTCAAGAAGCCTGGGTTATAAAGTCCTGGTTATATCATTAACTAGGTAGGTGACCATGGGCAAATCATTTCATGATCTGGGTCCTTAGTTTCCTCATCTTTGAAATGAAGGGGTTGGACTAAATGATTTCTGGATCAGAGCTCAGGAATCCCTGACTCCAAACCCAACATTCTATGCATTGTACTATCTAGCAGCCAAATTGGTGAGCTGTTTGCACAAACAAGCTCAAGTGCTCAGGTTTGAGTTTTCTATATTTGAATTCTCAGGGAAAGCTTTATACCAGGAATACTACTGTATCACCTCCTTGCTATCAGTCCAGAGACATAAGGGCCCAGAAGAGTAACAAAACCAGCCACCTGTACACTCAAAAGCCATACTGACAGTGACATTCACCAAAATACATAGAGGGTGAGTATTTTACACACTACTGACATTGGGGCAAATGTTAAATATCTTTTCTGAAAATACAAGAGAGCAATTTCCTCATATCATGCTCATGATAAGGGGGACTTCGAAATAATATAGACTATTGGCTCTCTGCTCAGGTCTCCTAGGCTCTTAAAGTACACACTTCAACCAGAAATGAGCTGGCAAGATTCCAGAAGCAAGTATACATCCTAATTTAATTCTAGTAGCTATTTGGGTGAGTTTGCCTAAGGGTATGATGCATGATTGAAATTGTTAACTTGCTTCATACTTTCTAAGCTTTTTAAGCTAAGAGAGTTATAACCAATTAATAGATTTTGAAATAAAAAATCTTCTATTCAGTATTATATCCACTCTTTTAACCTGGCTTTATTTTTGATAGACCAAGGGAAAAATGGAGCAAGAGGTCAAGTTTCTGGAAAAAAAAAGAAAGGATATTTGGTTTTGGTGATATTTTCTGGGTTTTGTTTTGTTTGAGGTGGGGGATTTTTCTAGTTGTTTTAATGAGAGGCTGGGCAAAGTTTAGACTTCATCTATGTCTACAGGTGTCCAAATATCTAGCTGATGGGAAATTCTGACAGAAACTGTTATATTTCACTCAGATTTTAGGGAATAATTTAGCCACAACCTTTGATCTTTCAAGTGAAAACACATTTTTTTCACTTGCTGAATTAACACAAACAGCCAGGAGAATAGCCTCTGTCTTGTCCAGATAGAGACTGGACCTGTGATTTTCCCCGGATAGGGAATTGTAAAAGGAGGAACAAACTAACAAGGAATTTATTGGCTGCTTATTATGTGCTGGAAAATGTGCTAATAGTCCAGAGAAAAGCAGGAAGCACGGTCTGACCTTACAGCCAGGAAGACTGGATTTAATTTCCCCCTGAGGCAAATCATTTAACCTTCTAGTTTCCTAGGCACCTCACTAAGAATACAAGTTAAAGAAAAAATCCCAACCTGCATATATATGATAATAATAACAACAATTATAACAGTAGCTAACATTTCTGTAGCTCACTATGTAGTAAGTGTTTAAAATTATTATCTCCTTTAATACTCACACCAGACCTGGGAGGTAGGTGCTATGGAAACCTCCAGTGTTCTCTCTCCACTCTGCCACCCAGCTCTCTTTCTTATACTAAGAGAGGGAGGAGGCAATATCTTTGCAATGAAAATCTGTGTCATGACTACAGAAAACCAATGCAACATGCATACACCCAACCACAGTTCTCAAGGCCCACAATTCTTGGGTATGGGATTGGGAAGGGTTCCATTAGCCTTCCCCTAAAATTTATATATATATATATATATATATATATATATATATATATATATATATATACAATTTATATCTTAATTTGAAAATTTCCGTAGCCTCTGGCTCCTAGCTCTTTTTCACTTTTAAACCCTTCAGGCTTCCTTCCTGCCAAGCCGTGGAATTAGGGTAAGTGGTTGGAGCACAGAAGACGACCCCACATCTTCCTTTTTTCCAATGGGGTTTGTAGAAACTAGCACATTTCCTCCTGGTGACTTGGAGGTGTACCCTCAAGGGCTAGTTCTTTCTGACTTTACCTGACAAGGAGCCTTCTTACCACCTCTGGTATTTTCCCCCTTCAGAACATCCTGATTCTATTACCAGATTAATTTTCGTAAAAATAAAATGTTCTTCCTTTCTTAAATACTTGATGACTTCCCACTATCTACACTAAAAAGTTCAAACTCCTTAGTCTGGAATTCAAGAACCTTCACAATCTGGTCCCAATACACCTGAGTCATCTCTCAACTCTTAGCCAAAATGATCTAGTCATTGTTCCCTGAACACACATTAATGACTTTGCTGATATTCCCTCCACCCCTATCTCTTACTTTAAAAATTCTGTTTGTCTTCCAACAACCAAATCAAATGTTACATTCTTTGTGATGTTGTTAAGTGTTGGGAATACAAATATAAAGGGGCAAGGGGAAGGGAAAAAGTATTTCTATAGTGACTACAATGTACCAGGCACTGTGCTAAGTGATTTTTACAAATATTATTTCATTTGATATTCACAACAACCCTTTGGGGTAGGTCCTATTATTACTCCCCCCACCTTTTGCCATTGAGGAAACTGAAGCAGGCAGGGGGTTAAGTGACTTGCCCAGGGTTACACAGCTGGTAAGTGTTTTCTCTAATTTGAACTCAGGTCTTCCTGACTGCCAGCATAACTCTATTCCCTGGCCACTTGCTAGCTGCCTTTGCAAATGTAAGCAAAAAAGACAGTCTCTGCCCTCAAGCAGTTTACTTTCTTTTGGGGGCAGAAAAAGACATACATACAAGAAAACTGAAAAGAAAAGGAAGGGGAAGGAATGGAGGGGATGAAATTCAGAGAATTCAGAGAAAAATGAGGATGGTTGGTTTGGACCTGTCCTCAGAATGGTGGTTAGGGGGGACCTTGTCAGTATGAGAAAGAGGCTACAAGGAGGGAGGGATGTTCTAGCGTGAGAAGGCAGCTGAAAGCGATACATCCTTTGTTTGAATGGTCAGCACTTAGCATCGCTGCTGTTCATCTGGCATTGACTACATACTACTTCATTTCATTGTTACGTGTCTGCTTGTGCTGGCTCCTCAAGGAGGTTATTATAGCTCTTGGAGGTGAAGAAATATATTTTCTACTTGGAGTAATAATTTGGCTGGATCGTGTGGGCTTTGCCCTCAGGCACCAAAAATTAAAAAAAGTTAACAGCTCTCTTTCAGCATTAATGTTACTATAGTAACGAATTCTGCTCCCTTCCCATCCTCTGTTCAAGTGAATTTGTCTTAATTTCTTTCTATATTATTTTCAAACCGCGAATTACCAGGTTGATTTGAGGGCACACATCTCATGCTCTTTGCCCTAGGTACCAAAATCGGTCATTCAAATTCTGCTTTATACTTTGAATTAGCAGCAAAATCTAGAAGAGTGCCCCATGCATAGCAAGGGCTCAATAAACACTGGTTAAATGGATGAAAAGGAATCAACAGGCAACTCATGAACTCAGTATGCTAGAGCAGAAGAAGCAATCGGGAAGGGAGGTGAATGAAAAGGGGGGCAGGGGCAAGCGTTTATTAAGTGACTATTATATGCCAGACACTGTACCAAGTACTTTACAAATATTATTACATTTGATCTGAATGACAATGCAGGGAGGTAAGTGCTCTTATTATTCCCATTTTACAGTTGAGGAAACCGAGGAAGACAGTGGTTAAGCAACTTGCCTAGAGTGATAAAGCTAATAAACATTTGTGGCCATATTTGAATTCTGGTCTTCCTGAATCCATGCCCAGTACTCTATCAACTGCACCATTCAGCAAAAGACTATGGCTCTGCCACTTTATACCTTTGTATCTGCAGACAAAGCCCACACTTAGCTTTTCTATTCCCTATTTCCTCCTTTGTTAAATGGGTATAATGATATCCGAAGTGTCAACTTCACAAGGTTATTATGAGAACCTTAAAGTTCTATTTAGGGTGTTCATGTAATGAACTTTGACTCATCTCTCATATAGAGTCTATTACCATATTCTCTCAGTTCTATGTTCTCGATGCATCTTAGATCAGTCCATCTTTATTTCCATTACTACCATAATATTATGGCTCCCCCTATCTCTCACTTGAACTGTGAGAATATCCTTCTAACAGTTTTGCTTTCCATCTCTATATTTTCTAATCTATCCTATGTACCAGAGATTCTTAACCTGGGGTCTATGAACTGTTTAAAATATATATATATATATATATGTGTGTGTGTGTGTGTATATATAGGTAACTATTTAAATATGATGAGCTTCCTTTGTAATTCTATGCATTTTATTTTTATGATTTTAAAAACATTATTCTAAGAAGATATTCACAGGCTTCAACAGATTGCCAAAGAAGTCCATGACACAAAAGAGGTTAAGAATCCATGCTCTATGTGATGCCAATATGTGGAAGATCTTTGACTTGTTGACATAGAGAAATCCAACTATGGAATTTTTCTTCACCAATGCTAAGGGTAACTCAAGACTTAGACAAATCCTAGAGGTACCTAAAAGTTAAGTGATTTGCTCAGGGTCACAAAACTAGGGGCAGAGTTGAGATTTGAACCCAACTCTCCCTGATTGCAAGACCAGTATTCTCCTCACTCTATCATATTGCCTTTATTTTTTCTATACTACTACCATGTTAATCTTTCTTCACAAATCTGGGCATGTGACTTGTAAACCTAAAAATCTTTAGTGGCTCCTCACGCCTTTCAAAACTTGTTGAACTGGCTTTCAAGACCCCCTATAATCTCATTCTATTCTGACTTTTAAACCTTATCTCATAAATTTCCCTTCACATACTTTCTGCTCTAGTAGAAATAGTACATTCTCTCCTCTTTTAACATGTCTCCTCCTCTTTCTCTTCTTCCTCTCCCTCCTCCTCCTCCACCTTCTCCTACTACCTAACATTTACATCGACTTACTATATGCTAAGCACTTTATAATATCTCCTCTGATCCTCACAACTCAGGCCAGATTTAAACTCAGGTCTTTCTGACTCTAGGCCCAGGGCACTATCCACTATACCACAGAGCTACGGGTTCCCTTTGATGATGTCATTTCCTGTAGCTGGCAGAAGCTACATCCCTCTTGGGATGCTGAATTTTTAATCATTCTTTAAAGTCAATTTCAAATATCACCTCTTCAATAAATCCTTCTCTGATTTCAATCACTGATGATGGATGACTTCACCCAACCCAAACCTCATATAGTACTTTGTAAAGAATTCCTCTGTCGAAGTTATATATTATTTGAATTTTAGTTATTTGAACAAGTATTCGTTTGCTGGTTGCTGTCCATGAAAGGAAAGATTGCTTCTTGGCAAAACTTTGTTTTTCTCTAAGGGTCTACAGCAGGGTTGTAGACCTGTGACCTTTTGACTAAAGTTTAAATTCAGTCAAAGGGATGAACATATGTAGCCATGAGGCTGCAGGTTCCCCACCCCTGGTCTACAGAGAATTTCTGTACATAACAAGAGCTTAATAAAGTTTTATGATGTTCAACTGAAGATAAGTATGAATAATTACAATAATTATATTAGCCACTGACAGTAACAGTGGCTACAGATTTCTAGCTAGGAGGTGCCTTTTAATAACCCATGGCAGAGGCTGTCTTTGCATCTTGGGCACTGAACAGTGAAGATACACCTAGTCTATGAAAGAGGATCAGTCAGTTAAACACATGGAGACCGAATATCTGTAAGGAGACTAGCACATGGGACTACCTAAGGAAGAATAAGCATGGAAGCATATCTCTGAATATCAAAATATTATAGCACTTACAGTGATTAGAAAGGCAACCAGCCTAGTTTAAAAAAAATCAATTGATGGTTGGTATAACAAATAGCATTGGACTGGGAATTAGAAGACCTGTATTTTAGGTCTGGCTCTCCTCCTAACTATGATAACAACTGAATGTGAATTGAAGAGGATCTCCATGGTCCAATCCATTCATTACAACCCTCTCAACAATCCTTTACAACATTCCCAACAAAGAGTATTCCAGACTTTCCCTCTCCAGACATTTTACTCCACTTTTGGATAGTGCTAATTGTTGGTAAGTCTTTTCTTAGTGAAACCTAAATTTATTTCTTCACAACTTCCTCCCACTTCCAGGAGTTCTGCCCCATAGGGTCAAGCTTATAGAAGGCTGATCCCCCTTCAAATACTTAAAGATGACTGTTACTTGTTTCCCTAAGTCTTTTCTTCTCTAAGTGAAACACCCTTAATTCCTTCAACCCCTCCCTGATCTGGACATATTCTAGGTCATTAATGTGCTTCCTAAAATATGGCATCCAAAATTAAACACAATATTCCATATGTGATCTTACTAATTATTATTACTATAATAATACAGATTATTGGTTCCTCATCCCTGGAATATATGCCTTCTTACCACAGCAAAAGATTGCATTCAATTTCTTGGTTATAATAACAAAAGATTGACTCGCATTGACCTTAGTCAAGGCATTTTACCATTCAAGGTTTCCAGTTTCATAATTAATAAAAATGAATGGACTGAGTCATGTGTTTCTTAAGGCCTCTACAGACTCTCATGATTCTAGGAATCTAGGATTCTTCAGCCAGACTCCTGTCTCTCTACATTTGCTATGGTGAAGAGAACTCCTAACTCCATATCACACAATAACTGTTTTTATAAATAAGCCCAATGTAACCCTGCAGCTGCAGAAGGATGCTACAGCTGTGATCTCTTCAGATGGATCAGGGGTTGAGGCTATTTATATTTAGTTTGTGGAAATACTGTTGAAATAGCAAAGCCTTTAATCTTGACTGTTCCATTCCCAACATGCGGCACTGCATATATAGCAGTGAACAGAGCAAATTGGAGGCACAGAAAATGTCGCTCTTTGCCACCTATTCCTAGTTACTTTGGTCTCCTTCCTGAAAACACTTTTTACCTTTTCTTAGATTCCCACTTACAGACCCCCACTGGTTATGTTACCCTAGGCAAGTTGCTTAACTTCAAAGTGCCCCAAGGAACTCTTTAAGACTAAGTTGAAGATCATGTGCTGATCTACACAGTAAGGAGGAGTTCTGACTTCTGGAGTTCCCAAATGTCAAGGAAATCAAAGGTTCAGCCACAACATGCATACACACACACATTTATACATGTCATTCATCCTCCACTCAGGGTGTGAAACTGACTTTTCTCAAGGGTGGGTCTGACCATGTCATCCTTACCCTACCCAGTCCCAATAAACTCCAAAGACTCTCTATAACCTCCAAGATAAAACATGAAATCCTTTGTCTGGTATTTAAAGTTGTTTTTTTTTCTTTTTACAACATACTCCTTCCTTTCTTTCTGGTCTTTCACTTAATTCTCCTCTCCATCCAGTGGCACTGCACTTGCACTGTACTCTCAAACATACCACTTCATTTTCCAAATCCATGGCTTTCCACTCGCTGTCCCTATGCCTGGAATGCTCTCCCTCCTCACCTCGACCACCTGGCTTCCCTAGACTCCTTAAAAACTCAGCTCAAATCGTACTTTGCATAGAAAGTCTTTCCTTGGTCAACCCTGTCGTTAGTGCTTCCTTCTGAGATGACCTTCCATTTAAGCTGTATATGTCTTGTATGGACATAGTTAGTTGTAGTTTGTCTCTTTAATGGGAAAAGTCACTTCAGGGACTATGTTTTCCCCTTTCTTTGTATCCCCAGCACTGAGCACAGTGCCTGGCACAAAGCAAGTACTTTATAAATGCTTGTTGACTAACTGATTATATATTGGTATACACACATATGTATCCAATGTTGCTCATTATTTTCAAACTAATTAGACTGTACCTGGCACAGAGTAGCTGCCAAATGAATGCATATTTCCTTCCTCTGTCCCTCCCTCTTTTCCTCCTTCCCCTTCCTTCCTTCCTTCCTTCCTTCCTTCCTTCCTTCCTTCCTTCCTCCATTTGAGTTTTTTCAGGGACTGATAACTTAACTGTAAATTACCTAGGCACCCAACTTCTTTTCCTCTGCCCTCTCATTTTGGCTACCTGGCTGTTAAATATTTCCTTTAATAAAGTGATCAACCAACAAGCATTTATTAAGATCCTATGTGGCAGATGCTGTCATATGCACCGGGGAAATAAAAAGGAAAAAATGAAACAATTCTTGCTCTAAAAAAGCTTCCAGTCTAATGGGAAATGAAACAGTAGAACTGAAATCCAAAATGACCAGTTTTAAAAGTCACTATTATATTTGGGAAAAGTTTAGTGAATGAGACATTTGTAGCCACTGGCCAAAATGAGCTTTTAAAATTACTTGGGGATCTGAAGTATCCTTGCCCTCACTGCCCCTGCTGCTACAAATTATAAGGAGTTGGCTGTATTTTTATATCTGGGAAATAACTGAGCCTGGATAGGAACATTTAAATCAAATTTCTGGTGAAAGAAAGTCTCAGAACTCAGAACAATTAACCGAGGACCATTTCTCTCTCTCCAGGCTTCCTGGAAGCAATTCAGATACAAAATGTGTACCGTGTAACCTGAAATTGTTCTGTGTGAATATTTCATGACTTTGTACAACATGAAAAACTTCAAAATGGTCTAGTCAGGATGACGAAACCTTTTTTTTCAAAAAGGAAATAAAAGAAACTAACTGAAACCAGTCTACAGAAAACATCAATGGAGGGCTGTATACTTTTAAAGAAAGTTTTTGTCCATGTGATTTTTTTATGATCTTTTCTGTAGGCCAGAGACATTCAGTTTTTTAGAAGTGTTCCCCATCCCTATTGACAGAGCACTGCGGTTGGAAATCAGAAAACTGAGACTCTAGTCCTGGATTGAGCACAAACCAGTAAGGTTATATAGGGCCAATTACTCAATCACTTGAGGCCTTAGTTTTCCTAATTTGGAAAATGGACAAAATCACACTTGTCATATCAATTCCAGTTCCTGTGACTTGACAAGGCTATTTATCTCCTCTGCCTCAAATGATCTTTCTTTTCACTTTTACCTCTTCTAATCCTCATGTCCTTTCAAGTGTCAGCCCTCCTCCTCCAAGAAGCCCAGAAATTAACTTGTAGATATTTTGGATTTACTTATATGTACAAATGCTGTTGTTTCCTAGTAGAATGTAAGTTCTTTGAGAGAAAGGGGCTACTTAGTTTTTATCTTTGTAACCCAAGTATGGAACATCATTCCTGGCAAGTAGTAAGAATCTGACAAAGGTCTGAATGTTCAACATTCAACAATCAATGAATGTTGAATTCAATTGAATCCATGTTACAGGACTCTGAATGTGTCTTATCAAGCATAAAGGGCTATGTGAATGAATCACAACACTATCAGCCTGTCTATTCACTTGCTGCATACAGTGGTTACCAATATCAATCCTGTCTCATATCCCTTACTTCTCACTAGTCTCCTTCCATGCCCTTCACTTCAAAAATCAGTGTACATGTTACATTAAATGTCTGTACAGGCAAATTAATACAGGCTTTAATACCAAAGGGCATGGTCTGAAGCCACACATAAGTTGAAGCCTCATAGAGAATTTAAAATTACTCTTCTTACCAGAGAGCACTTATACAATTCATCCCTTGAAAATGTCAACCAGAATAGAGATGAAACATCCTAGGCAAAACAATAAATGCTTCCCCAGTGGCACAGCTTTTAAATGTTAAAGGAAAAGCTTCACTTTCAAAATCACCCACCCAAAGAGATCTCTTCAGACTCACCTTACATCTTGTGAACCCTCATGCTAGCTTGGGCTATTCTAGTGTGATGATACATGACTACTTTTCAAAGCAGAACTATTTTCTCAAAATATAAGCAAGTTTCTTGAAGTTGGTCAGCATGATATAAGAGCTCAAGATGACAGCATTTTGTCCAACATTTTGTGGCTAAGAGAATTTCTGGTTGCCCAATAAACTCTACCTAGGTTATTAATAAGATCACCTACCTCACAGAGCTATTATGAGGATCAGATAAGGTGATATTTGCAAAAATATCCTATCTTGGTGAGGCAAACAAAGCTAAACTTTTTGTGCATAAGAATATCTTTGCTCTTTAGTTTTCTGTGCTGGTGATAAAAAAAAATGGCCTTATGTCTATCATCAAAGGTCTACAATGAAATAAAAATAGCTCTGACAATTCTCCCTTGAATAGATTAATTTAGATCATAAGTTGCTGGAAGGTTGGGGTAAAAAAGGTATAGTAAAAAGAACACTGTATTTGGAGACAGAGGCATTGGGTTCAAATCTCAGTTCTGTTACTTATTACTTGTGACTTCAGTAATCTCAATTGTAAAATGATGTTGTTGGACTAGATGACCTTTAAAGTACCTTTCAGTTCTAAATCCTATGATATGACCAATGGGGAGCTTCCTATTTTGAGTTCAAAGGATAAGTTTATTGAAAAGGAGTTACTCTACCCCCAAATTCAGGTCGGCCCTGAGTAAAAAGATGGGATTGTTAGAATTTGTCTCTAACACAGAAACACTACCCTTTCTGCTCCCAAAAATAATACTTGTGGCTTAGAAAATTTTCTAGCTTTCCAATAACCTATACCTAGACTAGTAAGGAGTCCTGTCTAAGTTAGGCAGGCATTGTGAGAGTTTCTCAGTCTGAGTCCCATGAAAGCTGAGGGAAAATCTCACCCAACGTGAGCTCTGTAAGACTAAGTAGTCAAGAAGTGAGTAGCTAGACTGAAGGGAGAATAAATTTATCAATACATTAAGGAAGACCACTTGGGGCAGGAGTGACTTTAACTTCTTAGGACATAGCTTTTTAGGCCTTATTGGTGTATATAGCCAATCAGTGGTAGATGGGAGAAGTATGTGAACATTAGGGTCACAGTTATTGCTAAAGGTCTGGTTTGCTCCTGGGAAATCTCTAAGATGGTAGAGGTCACCTTTAAAATAGAATTATTTGTCATCATCCTGCTATTGTAAGGAAAGAAACTGAAGGTCTCTATAATCTTTATCTATTTTCTTAGTTCCCAAAGGTCATCTTATCTGAGGAGAACATGTTTCCCCCAAATTCACAATATTCATGTTCATGCTCCAGACAAACAAAGATATCCATTTTGTGCATACAAATCTATTTGTTCCTCAGTTATCTGTGCTAGGGATCAAATTAGGGGCCTCAGCAGACATAATGCCAGCACTGGCATTCCTGAGCAGCACTCCAATAGCTGAAGGAATCAGAGATATTCAGCCTGGGAAGAGAACTCAGAGAGGACATGATAGCAGCTTTGAAGTATTTGAAGAACTTTCATCTGGAACAGGAATGACATGTGCTTCATGTCCCAAATATGTCCCTGTTTTTAATTATCATGAAGCCTGAGATCATAACTCATTTCACTTCCTGAAATATGATCTAAGGCATGACATTTTGTTCCAAGATAAGAGGAAGATATGAAATGATAGGAAAGACCAAGGAATGGTGTTCTAGTGGCAATTGGCTCGAGGATATATCTTTAAGTTTAGCTATGTCAAGGTCAATGAGGGAAGGAACCAAGGACAAACAACCAGGTATGTCAAGGAAGGAGCGGAAGGAGAGGATTATTTTGGGATGGTAGTTCTTGCTAAAAATAGCACAAAGGGTTCAAGTTCAGAGAAGATCCTGAAGTTCTAAACTTGTAGTCTTAGCTTAAAGGATTTGGTGCCCACCTAAAAGAGTGAGTGGAAGAGGCAATTTCTTTATCAAGGGACTTTCTACCAGGAGGAGTATTTATTTCAGATATAGTAAGTCAGAATAGAACGTATTGGCTGAGGGTGAGAAAAAAGTGAACTGTAAGATCTTTAGGAGTGGGTGAGGGAGGTAGAAGACCTTAATTAAGTCCAGTGGGAGATAGTTTGGGAAGCTAGGAAGAAGATGGAAAATCCAAATAACAACCAAATCCACCAGATAAAGACCTAAAGTTTAACTAATTTCAAGGATAAGCTATAGCAGAATAAAGTTAGCTAGGAAGGAAGAGGAGGTTTAAGAAAAGAGTTAAGACATAGTTCTCAAATAATTGCCAAATACAACTAAGTTTATCTCCTATGAATCTTTGTAACTTGTGTACTTCATCTTCTTTGTCAGTTATTGTATTTCTTTCCCCTCTCCTGGATGGTTTCCTTGTCTCTGCTTTGAAGTAAATCCCCCTATAAAGCACCTGAGGAGGGTGATCTGGTTTCTTTTAAGGAGCAAGTGAAAGGGAGGAAAACAAGATAAAAAATTAAGTGAGGTCAAGGAGGATTTTGATAAATTCACAGGTAAGGAAGTCTTAGTCTTCTAGGGTTAAGGGATGTTGAGAATGGTAGGAAAACCCTTCCAAGCTGTGAGGTTGATGTCAGGAAGATCAATAAAGGCCTTGTGTAGCATCCATCGTGAATGCAAGCCCCACTGCACTGCTGTAGGCAGAGTGGGAAATCATGGCCCCGAGCCCTGTCCAGCTTTAAGTCTCTGCAACACTTCTCTGGGCTGACCAACTCACTACATTCTGGCTTTTTTTGTTTCAGATCTCAGTTTTTGTTTTCCTGGTTTCCAGATTCTTGCTTCAGTTATGGCCTGAGTCCCTTCTTCAGTCCTGTAGTGGACATTGCTCACCTCCCCTCTGTTTTACAGACATCTTTCAGACCCTCTTTTTTTCCCTGGTTTTCTGACCTTCTTTGCTCACTGACAACATATCTGTCACTTCCTTACCTATTGTTTATTACTCTGCTCCTGATCAGAGAGGTTTTTGTCTTTCAACTCCCTGAGCCTTTTGAGCCTAGTTACAACTATGAGGGAGCTCTCAGATGGGACAGTATCCTCGCTATATGTCTTTGTGTTGGGCAGACCACAGGCCTGATAACATGTGGCCCTTCTACTGTTCTCATCTAGCTCAAGCTGGAAGGGCAGAAGGGGAAAAAAGGAAGCTGCTTCTCCCTAACAAGTGAACTTTCAAAGGAACAGATGCCCCATTGCATGGAAATGGGCAGTAGAGCAGATATTCAAATGAAGTAATTCATAGTTTAAATGTTGTTATACAGGCTAGCCTCCCTAATGCAACTCCAGAGGGCTTTGAAGAAGTGTTGCAGAACAGATGTTCCTGTAACAAGAGCCAGAGAGCAGGAGAGGCAGAGGCCCAAAGCCAGGGCCCGGTTCCTGCTCTGTATTCTGCTTTCAGTTTTCAGGTTGAGTATCTTCACCTCAGAATTAAAAATTCATTCATTCTGTGGATAAAAGATGGGATGACTATGGGAGAGAGTGGAAAGTAGGAGGAAAAAAAGGGGGAGGTAGGAAAGGGAGGAAGGCTGGTTAAATACTTTTACTGAGCCCATCAGTCAACAAGTATTTATTAGGCACCTACTATAGCCAGATACTGGGCTAAGTGCTGGGGATAATTAAAGTCTAGTCCTCTGTTTTGAAGATTTAGAAACTCAAGAGTTACCATTTTACTCATGTGAGCTCTAAGAAACCTATTTATGAAAAATCAAGTACCTTGGTGTTTAGACCAGAAGGTTAAATTTTAAAATTTAATGTGGTATATGAGACCTTTCTAGTGAGTGAATCCTCATGTTTTCTAGCTATTCAGATTAACCCTTTCAGCATCAGTGTGTTGGGAAAGGTGCTTATATAACATGCTGTCAGTTTCCTAAACTGTAAAAGACAGGGCAGAACCCAATGGAAGCTAAGGTACCTTCCAGGTCTAATCTATGATCCCAAGAGTGGGAGCATCTCATGGAAGAATCTACAGAAGTATCCTGGGTCATTATTGAGTAGAGCTTTTTCAGTGAAAGGTAGTTCTATAGCAGGGTTGGCTTCTAGTTCCAGCAACCCCACTCAGTAGTCTTTGACCATGGGTGAGTCTCTCCAACCAATCAATAGATAATTGAGGATTTCTGAAGTGTCTGCTCTATTCCAGACATTATTCTAGGCACTTGTGGACACAAAGAGAGAAATAGAAGAGTCTCTTTCCTCAAAGAGTTTATATTCTACTGAGGCAAATAACAGATGCTCATACGTGCATCCAAAACATAGGCAAAATAAAATCAAAGTCAATTCGGGGGGGAGGGGAGCAGTAGCCACTTGAGAGAAAATGAAAGCACTCCCTTAGGAGGTAGCACTTGAGCTAACCCTAGAAGGGACGCAGGGATTCTAAGAGTCAGAAGTGAGTGGGGAGTGGACTCCAGGCTTGACAGTCTGTGTGAAGTCAGAAAATAGAATATCATATATCAGCATCAGAAGCAGGCCAGCTGGACTGAGATATGAAGTGGTATGAAGGGGAGAAAAGGGTAACACACCTGGGAAATGTAGCCAAGGGGCAGATTTCAAAGGACTTTAAATGGTGCAAAGAAGAGTTTGCCTTAGAGCTAGAAGTAATAGGGAGCCCTGGAACTTACTGGGGAGTGAGATGGTCAGATCTGTGCTTTACTGATACCATACAGGCAGCTGTGGAGGATGGAGAAGTAGAGCGACAGAGGAGGAAGAAAGCTCAGTTATTAAGCTTTTGTATAGTCCAAGCAAAATACAGTGAAGGCCTGAACCAGGGTGGAGGCCATGTAAGTGGAAGAAACTAAGCTCTTCTGGTCTCAGTTTTCTCCTTTCCAAAGGTTAAACTTGATGACCTCTAAAGAAGTTTTCCTTTAATTTCTAAACCCTATGATCACAGTCATTTTACACAATGCATCTAATTTACACTACAATGAACAGATTCTGTTTGAAAACGGATGCACCTATGATTAATTTAGAACCATTCATTTATCTCACCCATGGCTCAGCAACGGATATAGCAGAATCTCTCCAAGGATTCAATAAGCACTAAAGCCACTGTTTGATAATCGTCTATGAAACGTGGTCTGAGTGAACAGAGGCATCTTTCTAAGCTCTGTGCTTAGCAGGAACTATGTGATAAAACTCTTTTAGTATGCATCCTACCTTCTGCTGTGCACTTGGTAATTACCACTTCTAGAAAATCAAAGCACTCTAAAATTACAGCAAAATGAAAATGTTAATTAATAAAGTTAAATTTCAAACCCCATCATAATATCAGGAGAAATTCAAGCTGCATAATACCACTTTGTGTTATGAAAATGTGACTTTGTGCTGATTTAATGGCCTCAACATCAGTAAAGCCTGAATGAGGCTCTTCTAACGAGGCCACTTCAGGGCCTGATTTTCCCCTATTAGAGTTTAGCACGTATGACAATTATCATAGGACAGTTACAACAATTCACATTAAGTTTAGAGGCTGCAGTTTTGTGAAAATTTCTTCTGGAAGAACCAAATTACCTTCCTTTTGCCCTTAAAGGTCCTCTGAAAAAGGTAGGATGGAAATGACAGGAGAAGAAAAAAACAACTAAGGAATGATAAGAGTCTAACTAAAAGGCTCACAGGGGGAAAAACTTGGTAATTTTTGAATAAATTTATTTTCTGACACTTGACTCTTTTGATTAATGAAATGTTCTCATCCTTGTTTATAATCTGGAAATGAAATTAAAGAAAAGAAGAAAATGTGAGGGGAAAATTGGAGTATTTGAACCCTGATAGCAGCTTTCCACAGACAGCTAGGTGGTGTGATTGCTAGAGTCATATCTGGAGGCAAGAAATTTGAATTCTGCCTCAGACACTAAGCATGTGGTTTTGAGTGAGTCACTTCACATGGCCATGACTCAGTTTCCTCATCTGTAAAAGGAGGGAGTATGACTTGATGGACTCTAAAGCCTTTTTCATCTCGAAATCTATGCTCTCATGAAGTTACTATCTCTTGACATTTTTTCTTATTTATTCAATTGTTGTCTCATTGCATAGCTTTAGAATCATCACTGGAATGTTGCTGTATGTTAGGGTTAGAAGGAACCTTAGAAATTGTCATGTTCATCCCTGTCATTATGAAGATGAGGAAAATAAGGCCCAGAAAAGGGAAGAGACTTTACTCATGGTCATATGGCCAGTGAGCAGCAAGACTGGAACTAGAAGAGGGAATGGATATTTAAAAAAAATTTTGATGGGAGAGGATGCTAGAAAAAATAGAGTTTTATCAATGGACAAGGTTAATTTTGTATAGACATAAAATGACAGCAATTCTACAATCTGCAGCCAGAGCAGTAGCTGTCATTTCTCTGGCTCAAAGTAAAGAAGATGTAGAGTCTTTCAGGCTTTATGTGGGTGAGAGAAGACCAAAGAAATTCTTACATTATGGCTTGACTGTATAAACATAAGGAGAATACTCTCAGGGAAGCACTTCAATGCCTGCAATGTATCTTCTAAACTCACTCTCACAGGAAAAACCAGTGAAATTTTTTTTTTTGCCTTAAAAAAGATAGTGTTTTTTGAAAGCTGAAACCAAGGCCAAGGAAATGACAGGTAAGTCTGTGCTTCCTATCCTTGTCTGACTCGTTCAATATAACCCAACTTAGAATCCTCAAGGAATAATGTTAATGCTTCATGCCAAGATATCTCGCAGTCCAGTGTTCCACAGGGCCTGGGGTTATCCTTAGGGAAGGGGGAATTAAGGCAAGTTATACTGTGTGCTTCCCAGAATCCTTAGCATCTTTAGGAAATCAAATTAAAATGGTCACCCCTTAAAATGAAAAAGAAATCACAAAAGGAGGTGGGGTCTAGTGGCTGAGGATTTAAAAAGAGTAGTCCAACTCACTTGCCTTGCTTGATGGGGAAGAAGATGGCGATTTATGGGTTAACCTTATGTATCTATGTGGGGAAGCAAAAATAAAAATGTACTATCAGTGATAATTTAGCTCATATTTTTATAACACTTTATGATATGACACTATGTGATTCTGGGCAAATCACTTAACCCATCTGCGTCAATTTCCCCAGCAGTAAAATGGGGAGATTAATAGCTGCCATCTCCAAAGTTGTTGTGGAAACCAAATGATGTTTGTAAAGCACTTAACACAAGATCTGGCACATTTTTGTTCAGTTGTTTCAGTCATGTCCGACTCTTCATGACCCCATTTAGAATTTTCTTAGCAAAGATACTGCAGCCTCCAGTTCATTCTACAGATGAGTATAAGCCTGAGGCCAGATTAGAACTCAGGACAATGAGTCTTCCTGACTCCAGGCCACTGTACCACCTAGCTGCCCCTTTATCATAGAATCCATGGGTAATATGTATCAGAACAAAACATCTCAGTTCTTGTTCATCACCAGCTGGTAAAAGCACTATTTTCTAATTCCCAATGGTGAATTCACTGACTCCCAATGCACACCTTGATTTTAGGAAGATATAGCTTCCCAAAGTGTAGGCCCAGCAAGAAGACTTCAACCTGTGTAATAACAAATAGACCCCATAATGGATTTATATTTTCCCTCCACCAAATATTCCTTTTTTTTCCTACTCAAAATTGAAAAAAAAAAGAAAAGATGATGGCCATTTAAGAATTAGTTCTGAGATCTATGACAGAACACTTCAATTGTTTGATGAATTATTTTCTCTTCCAGTTGGGGGTATATTTTTCTTCCAATTTTATCAATTTTAAAATCTATTTTATACCATTTATTTGATTTTTTTTGGTATACAGGATGTCAATATTGTTCTCAATTCAACAATAATTACGGCAAGCTTACAATTTCTTCAAATAGAGAACCAAAAAAAATCCTACCATTGGCTTCCTTTGAAATGCCTGAGGTCTAATGATCCAGTCTTTTACTGAGAGGCAAAATATTTCCCAATTGAATTTTTATGTCTATTGGGCTCTTCTCCATGTTGACAGCTCACTTTTAGGAAGAGCAAAAATTCTAGATTAAAACATCAGTTAGTCAAATGTTGAGTTTTCTTCTTGTATCCTCAGGGAGAGCCAAGTGAGAGAAATATGGACTTGGCATTAATAAGAGCTAAGGATAAACACCAAAAGACACCCTATTTCTGTAGGAACAATTGGGCAAATGAAAAGAATAAAAACACTGCATACATCTCTAAAATGATTTGATATTTTCAAAGAACTTTTATAAAGTAATTTAATCACTATAGAGAACCCATGAGGTAAGACAGGTATAATAATTCTCTTACACAGATGTGGTCCTTGAGTAACAAAAAAAGCATACACCTTATCCCTTTGGATAATTCTAAGCTAGGACCACCATTCAGCTTCTCTCATCATGCTATTCTGTTCTTCTAGCAGTTTACAGTTTATTTACTTTCCAGGTAGTTTACAGGGGTACTAGACAGCAAGAATGACAGAGAACTAAGTGACTCAATTTTAGTAAACATAAAGGGTAAGCATTATAATAACTCATATTTGTAATGTTTATGAAACACATCACAACAACCCTGCCAAGAAAATACTGTAAGTATTGTCATCCCAGTTTATAGATGAGAAAATTGAGGCTCAGGGGATTGAGTGATTTATACACAGAGAATACATGTCACAGACAGGATAAGAGCTCAGCTTTCTACCCAAGAACATCTTGATGGCTTGAAGAGATTGTGCTATATTTATTTTTATGTCAGTACTAAATAGCAAATGCATGCATACAAAAATACACTATTTCCCAGCTAGAATAGAAGGTGAAAGGGCTACTGAAATACTTTTCTTCTGTCTGGCTCATTAAAGATAATTGAAGTTTTACTTGAAAGCATGGGAAAAGCACATTGAAGGGGACAAAAAAGGAACAGTGATCAGAAGAAGTAGAGGGGAATTCAAACCTTTGTTAGAAGGATAGAAGAAAGAGGAATGTGACATTGGAAAAAGATGGGAAGAAACAAAGGGTTACTATTCAGGTACAGGCTGAATTCTATGACCTCTGATGTACCTTCTAAACCAAGGAGTCTAAAAATCCATAGTTCTGAAGCACACAAAGAGTGTAGGGTCATCCTTGGAGGAGAAAGTTCTTTCCTATGCTCAATGGTATAATGATGAAGAACCATTTCCCTCAACAGGGGGGAAACGTGCCACCTGGAAAGTTGCCCACTGTAAACATGCCAAGAAGATGATCTTGTGTTAACATGAAATGAATTAAAGAGGTATACTCTTTACAGACATCCTGGAGAGCCTTCTCAGATTTATCAAATGTGGACAATTAATACTATGAGAAGGACCCTAGAAAACATCTCTAGGAATTAGGAAATTTTAGGCAAATGGTGGTATTAGAGTTTGGTGTGAATATTTCAGAGAGCAGTATGACATCACATTGTTCTACCTAGTGATTCCACTGGTAGGGATCCTGAAATGTCATAAAAACATCCTAAAATATCACAAAAGAAATGAAAAATATACAATACAGTATGACTTTTATTTGTAATAGCAAAAATAGAAATGAGATATATATATATATATATACGGTATTTGGAGGTTGGCTAAATAAGGCTATATTAATGAAATGAAGTATTATGAGACTATAAAAATATAAATATAATGAATTCAAAGCAACATGGAAAGACCTCTATGAAATGATGGAAAGTGAGATAAGCAGAATATTGACTATAACCAAATTTAAAAACAACAAAGAAAAAGCCAAATTAGCGGTACTTCAGGGATGTCTGTAATTAGACAAAGCAAACTCTGTCCCCTTACCTTTTGTTTTGTTACCTATTGATGTGTTTGGTTTTATTTTGTTAAAGCTAAGGTGTTATATAAAACTTTATTCTTTATCTTGTGTGCTTATTTGCTTAATTCTGTTGACAGTTTATTAAGCCAGTATTTTTTTTTTAAAGAAATCCTAGGCAAGAAACTGAACAGCTCAGGAACAGAGGAAGAGATTTTGTTATTTTTGTTTTGAAATCATGGCTACCAATTGTAGGTAGGGGTATTAGAGGAGAAAGGAGAATATGAGAAGTGACTAGCTAGTTAGGAGGATATTTCTAGAGATGGTTATTTGAGCTTACAGAGTAGGTGTTAAGATATGGAAATGACAGCCCTTTGGGCAGGGATGAAATGCATCTTATGAGGTCCAAAAAAAATATATCTGTTAATGATTTATGGATCTAACCATGAGTAGTTTAAACAGAAAAAAAGGTGGGGGGGGGAAGGAAAAACTGTTTACTAATTCCTCTAAGACAGATACCACAGAGTGTAGGGAGAAGAGTAACAGTGGAATGACCCAATAATTAACAGGAAGCAATATTACTCATAGACCCAGATGTCTGTACAGAAATACACACAGCAAAAAAACAAATGAAAAAACCCAGTGATAGTCATATGAGGAGGTAAAATTGCTAACTTCTGAAAAATACTGTTGAAATTGTGAAATATGTCCGAAGCCTGGGTATAGGAAAATATTTTTAATCTTAAAAAAATGAGGTGGATTCTTTAAACTATAGTTTGGTGAGTTTGATTTTGATTCCTGATAAGTTCCTTGAGTAAGTAGAACATGAAGCAGTGTTGCTATGGGCTAATTATAGGTTCAGGGGGAAAATTATGCCAGATTAATCTAATGTCCTTTTTTGAAAGGATTATGAACTGGTAGATCAGAGAAATATTACAAACATATCATACCTGGTTTCAGGAAGTCATTTGCCAACGTAATAATAATAATGATAATAGTAATAAGTAACATTTATGTAGCACTTATAATGTGTGACACTGTGTTAAACATTCTACAATTATTATTTCATTTGATCCTCACAACCACCCTGGGAGTATGTGCTATTATTTCTCCCATTTTACAGATGAAGAAACTCAAATAACAGAGGTTAGGTAACTTGGCTAGGGTCACATGGCTAGTAAATCTCTAAAGCCATATTTGAATACAGGTCTTCCTGACCATTAATCCTCTATCCAATGGGGCCACCTATCTGCCACCTGTGTATTCTATGATATGCTTGCAGAAAAGATGGCAAGATGTATAATATATAAACAATACATGCAAATGGATTCAAGATAGGTTGAACCCATGGACTGCTGAACCACCATGGAATGGTGATTAATTGATTAATGTCAACATGGAGAACGGTCCCTAGTAGAATGATACACTGGCTTATGTAAGATCTAGTCTTCTAAATATTTTTATCAATGGCTTGGACAAAGGAACAGATGGACATGCCCTTTAAATCTGTGGATAACACAAAACTGCAAGCACCAGCTAAGATATGACATCACCGAAACCAAGGCATACAAAAGTGGTTTGCAAGGAGTAGGCCAGTTTAGTACTTGAAAAACTGTCCTGTAGAAAAGGGATTAGACTTGTATGAACTTGCTCACAGAGGGCAGAATACATGTCAGAGGTATATTTAAGGTATTCCAAAAGCCTCAGTGCAATTTTAAGTTTGAAACCTTAAAACTACACCAAGACTTTAGGGACATTCTGTATCTGCTGGATACCAAAAACAAACAAACAACAAAAGCCCCCAAATAACTAGGAAAAAATGTTTAAAATTTAGAGCTCTCAAAAACCAGAACTGGCCATCTAGTTCCCCTATTCATGGATTTTAAGCAGAGAACTGATAACCAGTAATTGGGGATATTGTAGTTGGACTGACTGCTTGGGTCGTAATTGGGCTAGATGACTTTTTGAAGTATCTTTTCAGCTATAAGATAAGATTATGTATCAAATTTCTGGGATTACTTTTCTGGGGAAATAAAACTAAAGCATTACTACTAAATAAAGCATTGCCTGAGGTTGCTTACATGCTTGCGGTCAGAACATTAATGGAGTAATTTCATTACTTTAATCTTCTATGACTTTTCTAGATAGGGGAAAGACTGGCAGAGACTGAGAAATCCTAGGTACTCTGATGGGGACCTTCCAAATCCAAGAGCTTGAACAGCATTTTGCAACTCCTCAACATCATTCACTGATTATTTCATTTTACAATTGATGGAAATTGTTATTATTATTATTTTACCATTCATTTCTTTTTGGTTGGGAAATTTTCCCATTAACTAACCCTGTAATGCAATAACACAAAGGAAATTTAAAAGAAAGAATAAGCGAAACATGTTCATAATGCACCATGTCTTATAGTAATTAGATTTATAGGCAATAGCAAGCAGAATGTTTTGGAGGACATTTCAATGACTCAGGATCTTTCCAATGTTCCTGTGCCTCAGTTGAATGAAGGGAACAGACTGAGCTTTTCTTATTACAGTGGAAATTGGTTTTAATTAAATCAATACATGCTCACTCCACTCTAACATTTCCTTTCTGTTATTTTATCGTTGCTTAGCTTGTGGTTGAGTGTGATGTCACAACATTATATGAATGTTTGAAATTCAAAGGGGAGAGAATAATAATAATAGCTTATTTTTTTTCCTTCCTTCCTTCCTTCCTTCCTTCCTTCCTTCCTTCCTTCCTTCCTTCCTTCCTTCCTTCCTTCCTTCCTTCCTTCCTTCCTTCCTTCCTTCCTTCCTTCTTTCCTTCCTTCCTTTTTTCCTTCTTTTCCTCCCTCCTTCCCTAATAGATGTTTTCTCCTATGATCAAAACAATGTATTTGGGAGCTTCCTTGTATATGTATGTACAACGGATTTGAGAGAGGAATGAATGGAGACCAGACCAATTAGGAGGTTGTTGCAATGGTCCAAATCAGAGAGAAGAAAGACAATGAAGATGTGAATCAGGAAGGCTGCAGTGTAGGCAAAAAGCTGATAATGGAGATGAGGGATATGGCAGGGAAACAACATGTTAGATGTGCAAGAGAAGAAAGAGTCAAAGAGAATACTAAGGCTTTCAAGTCTGGATAATTGAGTAAATGATGAATCCACCAACAAAAATAGAGAAATTAGGGGAATGGACAAGTTTTGGGGGCCAGTTAGTGTGTGTCTATGGTAGTATTCCATATTTACTGTCCAGGAGGTATCAGAATATAACAAAACTGGGGGCGGCCAGGTGGCTCAGCAAGTAAGAGCACCAGCTCCAGTGTCGGGATGACCTGGATCAAATCCGGGCTCAGATACTCAGCACCACATCCAGAAATAACTGGCCGTGTAACCTTGAGCAAGTTACTTAACCCTGATTGCTTAAAAAAAAATGTTAGGATCAGAATATAACAAAACTATTCACAAGTATGTGTCATTATTTTATGTTCCCCTATAACACAGTGCTAGACAGAGAATAGATACTCAGTGCATCTTTTTGATAAAATGAAGGCAGAGCATAAAGGTAAAATTAGATGTCACGTTCAAGGATGAACTATTTTTCTTCCCTCTATAGGCTAATATCTCTCCCTCTGGCTATAATAGTAATTAACATTTATAGAGAACTTTGTTGTTATTATTCAGTTGTTTCAGTTGTGTCTGACTCTTCATGACTCCATTTGGGGTTTTCTTTTTTTATTTTTTTTAAAGCAATTGGGGTTAAGTAACTTGCTCAAGGTTACATGGCCAGGTGTTTCTGGGTGTGGTGCTAAGTATCGGAGCCCGGATTCCATCATTTGGACTCTGGGGCCGGTGCTCTTACTCGCTGAGCCACCTGGCCGCCCCTAAGCAACTGGGGTTAAGTAACTTGCTCAAGGTTACATGGCCAGGTGTTTCTGGGTGGGTGCTAAGTGTCTGAGCCCGGATTCGATCCCCAGGTCATCCTGACACTGGAGCCGGTGCTCTTACTCGCTATGCTACCTGGCTGCCCCTATTTGGGGTTTTCTTGACAAAGATAGTAGAGCAGTTTGCATTTCCTTCTCCAGCTCATTTTACAGATGAGAAAACTAAGGCAAAGAGGGTGAAGTGACTTGCTCAGGGCTGGAACTCAGGAAGATGAGTATCCCTGACTCCAGATCTGGAACTCTATCCACTGTGCCATCTAATTACCTCCACAGAGCACTTTAGGGTTTTCAAAAGTACTTTTCTCACAAGAGCTCCGTGACAGAGGTTATCATGAACACAATCTGACAGAGGAGGAGCCTGAGGTTCTGACTTCATCATGGTCACACAGTATCTGAGGTACAATTCAAACTCATTTTTCCTGATTTCAGTTGAAGCACTATGGCACACCATGGCAAGCTGTTTCCCTCCTTCTCCTTCAGTCCTTTCTCTTTCATTTTAAATATTAGAGTAGGCCAGTTTCCTTGAATTCTGGATAGTTCATCCTTGAACATGATGTCTAATTTTAACTTTATGTTTTGCCTTCATTTTATCAAAAAGATGCATTGAGTATCTATTCTCTGCCTAGCACTGTATGTTATAGGGGAACATAAAATAATGAAAAAAAAAGTAATAACTTACCTTTGAATAGTGCTTTACAGCTTTAAAAATCCTCTATCCCATTTGAATCTCATGGGTTTTGAAGGGAGATAAGACCTGGGTTCAAATCCTTTTCTCTTATACTTTCCAACTGCTCAATGCTCTAGACAGCTTTTAAATTTAAATTTAAACTGCAAAGAAGATTTCAATCTGTATTAGTGTAAGTAGTTTCCTCATCCTGGAGTTCCCAATATCAATAAAGTGGCAGGCCCAATTTCTATCTCTATTCTAATGACTGTGAAATAGTCAGATTACTATTCTAAAATAAGGCGACTTTCCTGATCTGCTTCTCCCTCCATCTTGCTACTGCTGTCCCATAACCATATTGTATTCATTTTTTTTTGTGTATTGACCTTAGCATCTTAGAGTCTCTGTCTTCCTTTTAGAAAATGCAATTTATATATTAACTTTTTCATGAAGCCTTTCCTGATTTTCTCAACTGCTAATTCAGCTGTTCAGTCATGTCTGACTCTTTCTGACCCCCTTTGGGATTTTCTTGGAAAGATGCTGGGGTGATTTGCCTTGTCCTTCTTCAGTTCATTATACAGATAAGAAACTGAGGCAAAGAGGGTTAAGTTACTTGCCCAGGGTCACATGGCTAGTAAGTATCTGAGCCCAAATTTGAACGCATGAAAATGAATCTTGCTAATTTCAAGCCCAGTGCTTTATCCACTACACCACCTGGCTGTTCCAACTGCCAGCATTTTCCTCTCAAAATACTGTACTGAACTACTTTGTATGTGTGTATTTCATATATATATACACCCACATATATAATATGCATATAATATATGTATATGTAAATATACTGTGCATATGCATATATGTGTATATATCTAGTCTCCCCCATTAGAATGTGAGGGTAGGTGCATAGATAGTAAGCACATAGTAATAGCTTGTATGAACTGGAAGCTGCTTTTGAGATCATCTACTCCAATCCCTCTCATTTTCCACATATGAAATGGAGTCCCTTATTTTTTTAACTTTGATGGTTGCATTTCATGTATATTTGCTCCTCATAAGTCTATAAGGGCAGTACTATTATTATTGCAGATAAGGAAAATGAGGCTAAAATAGCATATGATTAGCCCAGGGTCACCCAGTTATTAAGCTATCTGAGGCAAGATTTGAACCCAGGTCTTGTAACTCAAAGTCTAACATTCCACCCTACCATTCCATGCTACCCCTCCTGAAGTTGGGAGTTAAATCTGAGTCTTGGAACTGCTAAGTCTAGCAACACCGAAGCACTCATTATTCCTGCCTTCAAGGAATTTCTAGCAGGGGAGATGAAGTATACTCAAGGCGATAATAAGATTAAGTGTTAAGATCAATCATATAGTAAATATGATAGAATTTCAGAACAAAAAAGAGCTCACGGGCTGTCACTGTTTTTGTTATATATGATAAAAATAAGTCACGGAATCACCAAAGTATTAGCTTGTAATATTTTAAGCCCTTAACAAGTATTCTGTCTCCGATGATGGGAGAATTCCACAACCTGGTCAGGCAAATGATAAATATATCAGGTTGTTAAGAAGTATCTTCAGAGGATCAGGTGACTATTGTTTCCTTACTCTCCTTGAAAAATGCCCCAAGGGGCTCAGACAAATGCCCAACCACCCACTGAGGCAGCCCAACAATCCTCTGTCCAGAACTGAAGACAATGATTTTGCCTGAAGTTAGAAACTAACTGGTCAGTTCTTTTCTGTCCTAATTTATCTGTCCTAATATTGAGGTTATTTTAATTTATTGCTGCCTTGCTACATTATCCAAAGAATTTATCAGTAAACGGAGTCTTTCTTAATGTAGAACTCTGAGTGTGCTTTTAAATTCCACATGATGAATTATCCTGAAATTCTCTAACCTAATATTGCCAAGGCTGATGTAGGGCATCCTTAGAAATAAGAGTCTTCATAAGAAATAATACACTGCTTCAATTGCAATTGCATTAAAGAATCTCTGATGAGGAAGGGAGTGTTATGTCATGGGCCATTCAGGCAACTAGATTTAAGACTCCTGGGTCAAACCTGTTTTCAATTTGGCTCCTAGCTTTTTCTTAATTTTTCCACAGTGGAAAAGTAGGAAATAGAACATACTGTAGCTTAAGGGGACTGATAGTAGCTGGTCAAAAATAAAAGAATTGAAAGACTTCTGAAGTTCCCTAAACTCCCCCATCCAAATGATCTAAAGATAGTTTTCTTGTGGTTTTTCCCTCATTCCTATAAGATGACAGAGGTAAGCCACTGGAATAACAGACATTTAACTAGTAGATTTCCCTCACTTCCTTCCTCTTTAGGGCTACCTTCTTGTAGAATCTCACACAGAGAGGTGATAGACATACATTTTTGGACAAAGTCAGTATGGGAATTTGTTTTGTGTGACTGCAAATTTGTTACAAGGCTTTATTTGTGTTTTTTTTTCCAATAGTGTGGGAGTGGGAGGGAGAGAAATGAATTAATTGAAAACCTAATCAATTAATTAAAAAATTATAGTGTCATGGAAAAAAAAAAACATTGGTCTTATCAAAAGAACTAAGGTTTATTTTTGGCTCTCTCTGATTGTAAGATCCTTGTCCAATCATTTGTTTTCTCTGTACCTTTATCAATTTCCTTATCTGTAAAATGGGAACAATAATATTGCTAGTTAGTGTGAGGAAAGGACTTTATAAAACTAAAGCTGCTAAATAAATTTGAGCTATTAATATTACAACTTTGTTCTTTCACCCTGGAATCAGTATGTGTTCGAAAAGCTTTGTGGTTGTTATGAAGTATCTCCATAGTCACTGCTCAATTATGTTGGTCATTTGTTACTGGTCATTCTGTAGTTCTATATTAGCCCTTTTATCCAGATTGTCCATTCAATAAGTATTTATTAAGAACCTACTATGTGCCAGGCAGATACTGAGCTCAATGTATTTACTTGGATCTAAGTGCATGCTGAAGTGATTTAGGCTTATAGGTTCATGGAGTGATACCATATTGCATTAAATGTCTTCAATTTGAAGGATACACTTAGTAGAGCTATTAAATCATGCACTCAATCTATTATTTGGGTATATATAGGGGGATTTTCCAGTCCTAGAATATTAATTTCTTGGCTAACATCAGCCATCAGAACCCATGATGAATGTTCTTACAATGAATACCAAATTAACCCTAACTAATTAGATGCTTTTATAAGTTATTAATGGGGTGTCATTTGGGTCTGATCCTCTCCATGTATATGATGTTCATGAAAGAATCTACTTGTCCTGGAAACAGATCAATTTGCCTTCCTTATTTGGATTTGTTAGCATCAGTGAAATGTTCCCCTAGACCCTTTGTTCTTGCTAGACAGTGAGCTAAATGCCCTTGAAAAATGGTTTGACATATGATATGAGGAGTGAGCAGTCCTTTCCCCTCCCCCAATCCATTGCTTGCAATTGGAGGGAAGAATTTGTTGGCTGGCTATAGGCAGCTTACTCATGGGTAGACTGGTTGATGGACAGCATAAGGGCAGAAGTTACATAGCTTCCTAATAAGGGGCATATTCCTTACATTTAGAAGACAGCTTATGGGAAGACATCAAGCAAGTAGAATTGCTTATGCCATAATATTGATGCTAATGATTTTTGCTGAATGATATAAATTAAAAAAGAATTAAGGGGCAAGTAACTAACTCAAAGTGTTTAAAGAATGTTCATTTAAGAGTTTATATACAACTGATATCTGAATAAAACCCATTCCTCAAGGAGGGAGCAAAGTTTTGTATTAGATACAATATGGCTCAATTGGAAGGGGAGGAAAAATCAACTACTGGGTTCTGGGGACATTGGTTCTGTATCTTGCTTGATCCTTCTTGGAAAAGTAACTCAATCTCATCCTGACTCCCACACAAGACTTCCACAAGGCACAATAGTCATTATTCTAGAGCTTGACATTCTGGGGAAGGCTAGATTTCCAAATTTGGGCTTCCTAAAAATGAGAGTTATCCCAAAGTGGAATGGAATGCTTTGAGGGGTAATAGGTTCCCCCTCTTTGAAGATCTTCAGGTAGAGTTTAGAGAACCCCTTGTTGTATATGTTACAGTGGAGACTCTTTTCAGCTATGGGATGGATTAGATGACTGCTGAGGGTGTTACCCAGACTCTGTGAGTTTATAAATTCCAAATATCGTTGTCCTCACTACTATCACTAAATCACCATCACTTCCACCATTGTCCTTAGCCTGGTACTAGGCTGGCTAAAAGCTGGTAGACCCTTCCCACCCTTGCTCCTGGCCCAGAACTCTGCCATAGCAAGATTTCATAGCTTCCTCTGACTGTCTTATGTACCTCCAACCCCCAGTTTAGCCCCAAACTGATCTCTGACTTCTGTGGTACTCTCTACCTTCTACACAAGTACAAATATACCTCACTGGTCACATCTACTTTCTGTTGGTCACCTCTGTTCCTTCTGCCCAAGCATTTTGGCTTTTTAGGAACAATATCTCTATCATTATCCTATGTGGAACTGTCAGTATTTTTATCCCAATCTCATGGTGACACTCATTTTTTTTATTCTCGGCTCTTTTCCTCTATCCAAAGGTTGCTCTTCAGTTTAAATATAACTTTTACATTTTACTTATTTTCATTTTACAAGACGAGGAAATTGCAGCTCAATGTAACTGCATTGACAGCTGATAAGTGTCAGGGCCAAGATTCAGATCCAGATCTTCTGACTTCAAGTCTATTATTATTTCCACTTAAATGAGGCTTTTCTGAACCAGAAAACTGACTCCAAAGAAACATGATTAAGTATCATCTTTGGTGTCAGATATATGAGACTCATATAGCTGCTAACAACAGGGGAGATATAAAACTGGGCCCCATCACTCTTTGGCCAGTAAATTACTGGAAAGTAAAAGAAATTCAGCATCCAAGTAAATAAATGTTCTTCACAAATTACAGATGTCCTGTGGGAAGGATTTCAGCCAAATCACTGGTAAGATGAGGGGAGTGTGTGTGTGTGTGTGTGTGTGTGTGTGTGTGTATTGGGGGGGGGAGGGTGGACTTCAAAACCACTTCCATTAGGATTGCTTCATTCAATATGGACAGTCAACATCTGTACCTCTTAACATAACCACCGAGCCAAACTAAAATAAGTCCCTTCAGGTTACTGTGCTACCTGAATGAACATCCCTTCAAGAGATAATATCAGATAACAAGGGTGTGAAAAGTTACAGAAGAAAGGTTGTGAGGCCTCAAACAAAAATTCCTTTGCTGTATCTCCAGTCTAAACATAAATACAGGGCCAGAAAGGATCAAAAATGATAACAGATGATCGCGTTAGTCCCTGAAACAAGAGTCTGGACTCTAGGCTATCAGTTCTGCCCTTCTGCCTAGGCTTGAATTGGTCTGACAGCTATGACTTCGAGTGAGTAAGGGATGGCTAATTAGGAGAATTGTGCTTGTCAGGTTCTGTTAGTTCCAGGTGACATCACTTTGTTGTGATTCTCAGATTGAAAAGTCTTCTTTAGGAAAAAAACAAAGCTACAACACGAACAACTAAACTTAGCCCTCGAGGTTCCAGTACCCATCTCGGATAGAACCTGTTGTAGCTAGCAAGCCAAGCAAGAAGGATGGGGAGCTAGCTGGAATCCTACTTCTATTAAAGTAGTGGCAGCAACAACTTCTAGTTGTGAGACATCTAGGACCCAGAGGGAGGCAACTGGAAGGGGCAGGACAGGTGAAGGAAAAACGTGCTAAGACCAAGTCATCCTAAAATATGGTGGAAAGAGTAAGACAAACTCGCTGCTCTTAAAGGAAACTACAACTAATTCAATAATTAAAGTAACAAACCTTGGGTTCCTCCTTTGAAAAAGAGGGTTAATCACAGCATCAACCTCCTATGGTTCTTGTAAAGATCAAATGAAATGATATTTGCCAAGCACTTAGCAAACCTGAAAGCACTACATAAATGCTAGTAGTTATTACTGTTATTAAATAGAGAACTCTTTTTTTCTGCCTTTGACTTCCTTAGGCATATTTCCAGCAACGAAATTTCTAAGTCATAACATATAAACAGTTTGGCATGTGTCATATCTTCTTAGTAACTACTGGGTAGATAAAACTAGTATATTTCCTACCGCAGAATCTGAGAATTGGAAGGGAGTATGGTATCATATAACTGAGAGATAAAAATCCTTTATTTTAGCTCCTACATGATTATAGCAGCAAGCACCCTAGCATACCCAGGGTGGCTGCCACCACAGGTTCCTAGAAATGCTTTTCTAAAGGACAGCAACTCAAAATGGGTTAACAATCTTACTTTAATCAATCAAATATATATCAGTTCAGGGGAAAAAGTCAGCACCCCGAACTTCAGAGAATACAAATAAGTTACAAGCAGAAGTTACAAGCAGACAGAGAAACAGATCAGCAGACAGGCTTCCAACTGTCTGACCATTATATCCACACCTAGTCAGTTACCAGAGAGGGAAGCACCAACATCTGGGTTTTCAAAGCCGGGGGGCTGAATGGCTGCCCAGAATCTCATTTGGTCAAATCACAAACTCTTCTCAAAGTGAGCCCCAAAATGAAATCTCATATCAGGGTATACATAGCCTTCTCCTGGCTCAGAGAATATCACAACCCTCTTGACCCACTGCCCAATCACAAAGTATTAAGGTGTGGGCATACCTGAAAAACAAGCCTCCTGCCATAGGCTCCATGTGACCACATTCAGCCTATTAGGGGGCAGAGTATATTTTCAAATCAAGGAAGGTTCTCACAGTCACTTAAGCCTATCAAAGGGCCTAGGGGCAGGGAATATCTTAAATTCCCATTCTCATATCAATGATGTATGAATCTCCTGTGGTAACCCCCCAAAATTAGAGACCAAACCTCATCCAGGATGAGAAGCACAATGTAAGCCTTCATATCAAATCTTTTTTTTTTAATTTAAATTTTTGCTTTTTGGAGGGGGGAAGGTAGGGCAGTTGGGGTTAAGTGACTTGCCCAAGGTCACGTGGCTAGTAAGTGTTAAGTCCTCCTGACTCCAGGGCCTGTGCTCTATTAACTGTGCTGCCTAGCCTCCCCCATATCAAATCTTTAAGCCAAATTCTTTCAGAGTGTCTTATCCCATATATAGTTTGCTTTGTATGTATTTGTTTCCATGTTGTCTCCTCTGTTAGATTATAAATTCCTTGAGGGCAGGCACTGTCTTTTATCCCCAGTACTTACCACCATGCCTGGCATGTAATAGGCACTTAATAAATGTTTTTTGATTGATTGATTAGGAAGATATCTTGGACTTCAGAATACAATGTCCCAAGGAGAGGAGACATTAGAACACCTTGAGGCCACCTTTATGAGACCATCAAAGCTGCCAATGGGGAAAGAGGAGACAGGCAGGGGAGGGTCTCCCTGAAGGTGTAAGCATAGACTGCCATCTATCTGGCCGATTGCCATTTTATCTAAATGTTTCTGATACATAAAGTCTATTCTCCATAGTTGCTATATGCTGAAGGAGTACACGTACTGTCAGTAGCTTCTAAATTTTGGAGCTTGGAGAGAAGATTCTGTGCTTCCTCTCCTCAGAGACAGCTCTGACAGGAAATAGTCATCTAGCCTCTCTCTGAAGACTTCTGATCTACAGCTAAGTTACATCCTCATATCAGGAGATATGAGTTTGGTATTTCCTAGGTATATGGACTAGCCATACTTGGGGCGATTGTAAATCTCTTTTAGGAGGCCCTACAATATTTTAGGAAATGATGTAATCAAGAAAATGTCATGGGGGTGGCTAGGTTGCACAGTGAGCAGAGCACTGGCCCTGGAGTCAGGAAGATGTGAGTTCAAATTCAGCCTCAGACACTTGACACACTTACTAGCCTTGTGACTTTGGGCAAGTCACTTAACCGCAATTGCCCTTAAAAAAAAAAAGCAAAAAAAATGTCATTCAAAAACCGGACCACTGGAGGCTTCTGTTTGTGATTTTTTGAAGATGATCCTATTGGTAAATTTATATGTCCATGTACAGAAAAGCATTTAAAAAGGAATTTATTCCCTTGTTCATATTGGTCATTACTATGAAACAACAAAGAAAAAGACTAGTTACTGTTATTGCAAGTGTCTATCCACTTGTGGGGAAAGACTAAGGTGTTTAATGCACAGAATCCTCCCCTACCTTCCTTTTCTGCCATTAAACTTTTTTCTGAGTTCCTTTTTGGGGTCATTATGAAGACAAAGGTATATCCCATAGAGGATCTCCTGGTCAAGTCTGAGGGCCATGAGCATTATTGGGGTTATATCTCCCATGTCATTTCTACTTCCCAGGGCATATGTTTTAACTGTCTTTTTGCAAGAGTGCTATATAAGTACAGTAGTTTTGTAGTGACATTGCAATATGGTATACTAGAGAGTTCCAGCTGAAGATGTATTACTTCACATACTGGGAATGCAAGATGTTGGAAGGAGAATCTCAGTATTACCATTTGGAAAATAGAGAGCTAGCTGGATATCATGTCTATAAATTAGATATTTTACTTTTATTCAAATAAAATATAGGGTCACAAACTTATGAGTATTTTGGTTATACAATGATTCTTTACAGAATTTTTCAAAAATTACTTGGTAATAGTAAACCAAGCATGAAATTAAAATACATATATTAACATATAAATAATTGTAACTAAAAGACAAAAGAAAAAAAAGATTGCACAAAATTCTATGTATAATAAAAATATCACTTTTTTTTTTTTTTAAGCAATCGGGGTTAAGTAACTTGCTCAAGGTTACAAGGCCAGTTATTTCTGGGTGTGGTGCTGAGTGTCTGAGCCCGGGATTTGATCTCCAGGTCGTCCCAACACTGGAGACGGTGCTCTTACTCGCTGAGCCACCTGGCCGCCCCTAAGCAATTGGGGTTAAGTAACTTGCTCAAGGTTACACGGCCAGGTGTTTCTGGGTGGGTGCTAAGTGTCTGAGCCTGGGATTCGATCTCCAGGTCTTCTCAACACTGGAGCCGGTGCTCTTACTCGCTGTGCTACCTGGCCGCCCCAAAAATATCACTTCTTTTTGGATCATAATAAGGACATGTTCACCCATCTTAAGATTAAAAACATTATTCTTCTCTGAAAGTCATTGGATCTTAACCTGATTAGGTATTTTATATATCTAGATAAATAGATATCTACTTTTCTACAGATGAATATAGATAGATACCCATGGAATATGTGTGTATATACATACACCATCTAATAGAATCTTGACCATTAGTTTCTTTAAATTTGGGGCTAATTTAAATTTAGATAACATCATGTAATTGACTGGGTCCTATACTCCCCAACCCAGCTATCAGAGTACCACAACATACTTTTGTTTCCACTTAAAATGTTTTATTTATTTCTTTTAAAATTAGATGAAGTATTGCTGAAATGGGCAACATTGGCAAAATATTGTCTATTAAAAGAAAATGTGTTAGATATTTATTTCTGGGCAGTTTTAATTGTTAGGAATCTATGTGTTATACTATAACTTCCACTCAATGGTTTTAGTTCTGCCCTCTGGGGACCAGCAGAATAAAATCTAATCCCTCTTTCATATGAAGGCCCTTCAAAATATTTGAAGACATCATCTTCCTCCTTTAAGTGTGTTCTTCTTCAGGCTAAACATCTCAGTTCTTCCAACTAATTTATTCAATTCAATAACAGCTCAGTTGAAAAACTCATACCTATCAGATTGACTAATATGACAAAAAAGGAAAATGATGGGTGTGGGAAAACTGGGACACTAATGCATTGTTGGAGGAGTTATGAACTGATCCCACCATTTTGGAGAGCAATTTGGAACAATGCTCAAAGGGCTATAAAACTGTGCACACACTTTGATCCAGAAATACTCCTGCTAGGTCTATACCCCAAAGACATTTTTAAAAAGGAAAAGACCTATTTGTATAAAAATATTTATAGCAGAGACACAGAGGCAGGCAAGGAGTGCAGAGGCAGGCCAGGAAGGCGCCTGATCAACTCGGAGGGCAAGTCGTCCCACCAACCACAAGGGCCACTACCAGGACTATCACCAAAGGGCTGGGAATGGAAACAGCAAGGTAAGAACCAAATGTAGGGGCCCCTGTCCCGGAAAGCAAATAATCCTGGGGCTACCACTTCATAGCCCAGAAAAAAAAGAGCCCCTATCAGGACCTTCAAAGACCAGGATGACAGAGTGAACCTCGCCTGCTCCAACCCACCCCCTCTGACCCTGAAAACATAGTAACTATTGCCCCAGGGCAAAACCCTCTACAGTAAAGGCTTGGGATCCCTAGAGGAAGGGCATGGCTAGGGCCCTGCCTCAAAATGGGTAGAAAGCAGACTACAAAGACTCTGGAGTCCTACTATCCTCAGAGGGAGGAACCAAACTCAGAGGGAGACAATGCAGACTCCACACCCACAGCTGAAACATCAACAGGGAACAGGTCCCAAGCATAGAAAGCTCTCCTAGATGAGATCAAAAGGAACTTTGAAAACCAAATAAGAAAGACAGAAGACAAAATGAATAATTCTCTCAAAACCAAAATTGCAGAATTAGAAAAACATTATAATGTAAAAACATGTCTCTCTCAAAAGAAAAGTGTATGACATGGAAAAGGAGCTCCAAAAATTAACCAAGGAAAATGATTTGCTAAAAATTAGAATCAACCAAATTGAAACAAATAACTCTATAAGGAACCAAGAATTAGTAAAGCAAAACAAAAGGAATGAAAAATTAGAAAAAGAGGTAAAATACCTCAAAGAAAAAATAACTGACCTGGAAACCAGATCCAGGAGAGATAATCTGAGAATCATAGGCCTACCAGAAAATCTGATGAAAAAATGAGCCTGGACAACATTCTCCAAGAGCTTGTTAAAGAAAACTGCCCTGAGATACTAGAACCTGAGGGCAAAATAGAAACTGAGAGAATCCACTGGACACCTGCTGAAAGAGATCCCAAACTGAAAAGTCCTCGAAATGTTGTGGCCAAACTCCAGAACTACCAGGTAAAAGAGAAAATACTTCAAGTGGGCAGAAAGAAACAATTCAAATATCGAGGGTCCACAGTGAGGATCGCACAGGATTTGGCAGCCTCTACACTGAAAGATCGGAGGCAGTGGAATACAATTTTCCAGAAGGCAAAAGAGTTCGGGTTACAACCAAGGATCATATACCCAGCAAGATTGAGCATATTCTTCCAGGCAAAGAGATGGTCATTCAATGATATAACAGAGTTCCAGACCTTCCTGATAAAAAAACCAGAACTCATTGGAAAATTCAACCTCCAATTACGAGATGCAACAGTGACATAGAAAGGTAAACAAGGAAAACACACACACACACACACACACACACACACACCCTGCTATTTGATAAGAGCAAACTGGTTATAGACAAGTAGAGGGTATGAGTATAAAATACACAAAATGATGATTTAAAAAAATCTTATTAAGGGCTACAAAGGGACTGCAATGGAAGAAGAGGAATGAATGAAGTGGAAAAGGGTAAATTATGCCACACAAAGAGGCATAAAAACAGTATAGCAGAGGAAAAGAAGGGAGGGAGATGAGAATCATATGAGCTTTTCCCTCATTGGTTCTGGTGTAAGGAGGGTATAACAACCAGTTAAGCATAGGAGTCTATGGAGAAGAAACACAAAAAGTATCATTTTAGAGAGAAAGAGGGGAGGGAGAGGAGCTTCTCATGAGATTTGTTCCTGTCACTCTTGGTGCGAAGAAGAAATAACATACTTTATTAAGTATAAAAATATCCTACAGGAAGTAGGAGGGGGAAAGGGCTACGAAAGGGGGAGGGGTTGTTAGTAGAGAGGGAAGAAGTAAGGGGAAAGGGGAGGAAAAGGGAGGGGGGCTGATAAGGGAATACTGAGGGAGGCAGTAGTCAAAAGGAAAACTATCAAGGGGGGAAAGGGAGAAGGGGGGGGAAATATGAGCATTAACAGGGGAGGGAATAGGATGGAGGGAAAGAAACAGATAACAATCATAACTGTAAATGTGAATGGAATGAACTCTCCCATAAAACAGAGATGGATAGCAAAATGGATTAGAAATCATAATCCTACAATATGCTGTTTACAAGAAACACATCTGAAACAGAGGGACACACACAAGGTAAAGGTAAAAGGCTGAAGTAAAACATATCATGCCTCAGCTAAAGTAAAAAGAGCAGGGGTAGCAATCCTTATCTCAGATAAAGCAAAAGCAAATACTGACCTAATTAAAAGAGATAAGGAAGGAAACTATATCCTGTTAAAAGGCACCATCGAGAATGAAGCAATATCATTACTTAACATATATGCACCAAGTGGTATAGCATCCAAATTCCTAGAGGAGAATGTAAAGGAATTAGTGGAAGAAATAGATAGCAAAACTATACTAGTGGGAGACCTTAATCTCCCCCTCTCTGAACTTGATAAATCCAACCTCAAAATAAACAAGAAAGAAGTTAAGGATGTGAACATAATTTTAGAGAGGATAGGTATGATAGATCTCTGGAGACAAATGAATGGAGATAAAAAGGAATATACTTTCTCCTCAGTGGTTCATGGTACATACTCAAAAACTGACCACGTTCTAGGGCATAAAAACCTCACAATTCTATGCAGTAAGGCAGAAATATTAAATCTATCCTTCTCAGATAATGATGCAATAAAAATTATATGCAATAAAGGGCCATGGAGACAGACTAAAAACTAATTGGAAATTAAACAATTTAATCCTAAAGAATGAGTGGGTCAAACATGAAATTATAGAAACAATCAGTAATTTCATTCAAGAGGATGATAATAATGAGATAACATACCAAAATTTGTGGGATGCATTAAAGGTAGTTCTTAAGGGAAGTTTTATATCCCTGAGTGCATACACAATTAAATTAGAGAAAAGGGAGGTCAATGGATTGGGCATGCAATTGAAAAAGCTAGAAAAATAACAAATTCAAAATCCCCAATTAAACACTAAATTAGAAATATTGAAAACCAAAAGAGAGATTAATAAAATTGAAATAAAGAAAACTATTAAATTAATAAATAAAACTAAGAGCTAGTTTTATGAAAAAACCAAGAAAAGTGATAGACCCTTAGTCAATATGATAAAAAAAAGAAAGAAGAAAACCAAATTATGAGTATCAAAAATGAAAAGGGTGAATCTACCTCCAATGAAGAGGGAATCAAAACAATAATTTGGAATTATTTTTCCCAATTGTATGCACATAAATTTGACAATCTTAGGGAAATGGATGAATATTTACAAAAATACAAGTTGCCCAGATTAACTGAAGAGGAAGTAAATTACTTAAATAAACCCATCTCAGAAAAAGAAATTGAACAAGCCATCAGTCAACTCCCTAGGAAAAAATCTCCAGGGCCAGATGGATTTACTAGTGAATTCTATCAAGCATTTAAAGAACAATTGATTCTAATACTCTACAAATACTCTATATTTGGGAAAATTAGTGAAGAAGGAATCCTACCAAATTCTTTTTATGACACAAATATGGTACTGATACCTAAATCAGGACGAGATAAAACAGAGAAAGAAAATTATAGACCAATCTCCTCATGAATATAGATGCAAAAATTCTAAATAAAACACTAGCAAAAAGACTACAGCAACTTATCTCAAGAATAATACACTTTGATCAGGTAGGATTTATTCCAGGAATGCAAGGATGGTTTAATATTAGGAAAACCATCAGTATAATTGATCATATCAACATTAAAACTAGCAGAAACCACATGTTCATCCAATAGATGCAGAAAAGGCTTTTGACAAAATACAACATCCATTCCTATTAAAAACATTAGAAATTACAGGAATAAATGGAGCCTTCCTTAAAATAATAGATAGTACCTATTTAAAGCCATCAGCAAGTATTATATGTAATGGGGAGAAGCTAGAAGCATTTCCCATAAGATCAGGGGTGAAACAAGGGTGTCCACTATCACCCCTCTTATTCAATCTGGTACTAGAAATGTTAGCAGTAGCAATTAGAGAAGAAAAAGAAATCAAAGGAATAAAATTAGGCAAAGAAGAGACCAAGCTATCACTCTTTGCAGATGATATGATGATATACTTAGAGAATCCTAGAGAATCAAGTAAAAAACTACTTGAGAAAATAAATAAATTTGGCAAAGTTGCAGGATATAAAAAAACCCACATAAATCCTTGACATTCCTATATATTTCCAATGAAATTCAACAGCAAGAAGTAGAAAGAGAAATCCCATTTAAAGTTACTGTAGACATTATAAAATATTTGGGAATCTACCTGCCAAAACAAACCCAGGACCTATATGACCACAACAACAAAACACTTTTCACACAAATAAAGTCAGATCTAACTAATTGGAAAAATAACCATTGCTCATGGCTGGGTTGAGCTAATATAATAAAAATGACAATTTTACCTAAATTAAATTATATACTTATAGCCATACCAATTAATTTACCAAAAAACTACTTTATAGAGCTAGAAAAAATAGTAACAAAATTCATTTGGAAGAATAAACAGTCCAGAATATCAAGGGAATTAATGAAAAGAAATGCTAGGGAAGGTGGACTAGCTATACCAGATTTCAATCTGTATTATAAAGCAGCAGTCATCAAAACTACTTGGTACTGGCTGAGCAATAGATGAGTGGATCAATGGAATAGATTAGGCACACGAGATTCAGAAGTCAGCGACTATAGTAATCTATTATTTGATAAACCCCAAGACCCTAGCTTTTCAGATAAGAACTCACTATTTGACAAAAACTGCTGGGAAAACTGGAATACAGTATGGCAGAAACTGTGCATAGACCATTATCTAACACCATATACCAAAATTAAGTCTAAATGGGTGCATGATCTATGTATAAAGGTTGATACTGGAAGCAGTCTCGGAAACAAGAAATAGTTTACCTGTCAGATTTGTGGAGAGGGAAAGACTTTATGACTAAACAAGAATTAGAGATCATTATAAAATGTAAAATAGATAATTTTGACTACATGAAATTGAAAAGCTCTGTAGAAACCAAGCCAATGTAACCAAGATTAAGAGGGAGGTGGGAAATTGGGAAAGAATTTTTACAACCTATGTCTCTGACAAAGGATGCATTTCTCAAATATACAGAGAACTGAGTCAAATTTATAAAAATACAAGTCATTCCCCAATTGATAAATGGTCAAAGGATATGAACAGGCAATTTTCAGAGAAAGAAATTAAAGATATCTATAAGCACATGAAGAAATGCTCTAAATCACTATTGATTAGAGAAATGCAAAACAGCCCTGAGGTACCACATCTCACTAGTCAGATTGGCTAAGATGACAAAACAGGAAAATGACAAATGCTGGAGAGGAAGGATGTGGGCAAATTGGAACACTAATGCATTGCTGGTGGAGTTGTGAAGTTATCCAGCCTTTCTGGAGAGCAATTTGGAATTATGCCCAAAGGGCTATAAATAATTTCCTATCCTTTGACCCAGCAATACCACTCCTAGGGTTATATCCCAAAGAGATCATAGAAGTGGGAGGAAGACCGATATGTACAAAAATGTTTATAGCAGCTCTTTTTATGGTGACAAAGAATTGGAAATTAAGGGGGTGCCCATCAATTGAGGAATGGTTGAACATGTTGTGGTATATGCATGCTATGGAATACTATTGTGCTATAAGAAATGAGGAGCAGATGGATTTCATATTTACCTGGAGAGACTTATACAAACTGATGCTGAGTGAGAAGAGTAGAACCAGGAGAAATTTGTACACAATTACAGACACAACGTATGTGTGACGACCAACTTTGATAGACTGGACTCTTCTCAGCAATGCAGTGATATAAGTCAATCCCAAAAGACTCATGATGGAGAGAAATGTGTACATGCAGAGAAAGAACTAGAAAGAACTGAATTTATATCCAGATGGAAGCAAAATACCTGATCTTTTTCCTTTTCTTGTTTGGTTTTATGTTCTCTTTACCATTTTTCATTCCATCTGATACAATACATCTTTATAACCTGACTAATGTATAATGTGAAAGTATTTACAGATCCTATACTTGACTACATGCCGCCATGGGGGGGAGGGGGACAAAATGTGAAACTCATGGAATTATGGAACTGAATCCTGTAAACTAAAAGTAAACAAACAAAAACAAAAAAGAAAAAATATTTATAGAAAATTTTTATTTAGTGGCTAATAGTTGGAAATTGAACAGATGCCCATCAATTGTGTAATGACTAAACAAGCTGTAGTATGTGATTGGAATGGAATATTATCATGCTATAAGAAATGACAAATAGGATAATATCAGAAAGTCTGGAAAGCCTTACATGAACTGAAGCAAAGTGAAGAGAAGAACCAGGATAATGCACACAGTAACAGCAACATTATTTGATGAAGAACTGTGAATGACTTAGCTATTCTCAGCAATACAATAATTCAAGAGAATCCCAAAGGACTAATGACGAAACATACTATCCACCTTCAGAGAAAGAACTGATATTGTATGAATATAGACTGAAGCATGCTATATTTCACTTTCTTTCTTTTATTCTTTTTCTTTTATTTGAGTCTGCTTGTACAAAATGACTAATATGGAAATGTTTTACATGATTTCACATATATAACCTGTATCTGTTTACCATCTCAGGGAGGGGTGAAGGATAGGATGAACAGAGGTGTGTGTGTGGGGGAATAGAACTTGGAACTTAGAACTTAAAAAAACCCCCACAAATATTAAAAGATTGCTTTAACATGTGATTGGAGGAAAAATAAAAAATACATTTACAAAAATAATAGCTTAGTTGATTGATGATCTAATTTATATGAGTAATCCCTCATCAGTTCATATCATGGCCTATCCATGCCTTCCTATCTCTGGTTCTTGTTGTCCAATTCTCTTATAAATCCTTGATAGAAGTCTACCTAGATACTTTCCTCAGGTCTTATAAAATTCTGGTTATACTGATATGGTGCCCAAGGAATTCATCTGTTATGCCTCACTCTCACTTGATGGCTGACCTGTTTCCTGAATTAAAATCTTTGCTTAACAGCAATGGAACATGGGGCAAGTAATTTTAACCTCCCTGGGCCCGAGTTTTCTCATCTTGTAAAATGAGATTCCTGGAAGGTCTCTTCTAGTACCGTGTTTCCCCGATAATAAGACACTGTCTTATTAATTTTTTTGGACAGAAAAACACCAGAGGGCTTATTTTCAGGGGAGGGCTTATTTTAATGAACACTGACAGCAATTTTAATAAACAGGTAAATGTGAACAAAAAATTGTACCTTTATTCAATAATGAATTCAATAAAGAACAGGATGACACGCTCACTGCTGCAGCTCTGATTGGATGCAGCTCGGAGCACGGCGTGCGTTTCACGGGGGGGGGGGGGA
>NW_027185612.1:6574972-6582027 GCF_028583685.1 Petaurus breviceps papuanus | reverse complement strand
GGGGGGGGGGGAACGGTGCATACAGAGGGTACTGTAATGTAGGGTGTAGCGCAGGGGATCACCTTCACTACAGTAGCAATCTCAATAGGGCTTATTTTCGGGGGAGGGCTTATTTTAGAGGAATCTTACACAGTAAGGGGAGGGCTTATTTTCGGGATAGGTCTTATTATCGGAGAAACATGGTACTTTGATCTTACGATTGACTGCTTGTTGGCTAGGCATCAGAGTCATAAGTAGGGTAGGAAGACTGGGATTTGGACCTAGGGCATCAACATTTAGGGAGTCTTGACAGCATTTTAACTCCTTTAGTAGCAAAGAAAGAACTCAGCTTAGCATTTGTTTAACAAGGATAATTAATTTTTAAAAGGAAGCTACCAGGTAGCATGCTTCCGTATTCCCCTCCTTCCCTATGGCCACGCATGAGCTGAGCTCCTCCCCAACCCTGCCCTGTTCTACCCCTCCACCCTCAACTGATTTTTTGTCCCAAAATGTTGATAAGAGGGTATGTTTTATATTACTTGCCTCTGTCACTAAAAGTGCTTATTAAGGCTCTAGGTGACAGCCTGAAGGCACCAAAATGGCACCAGTGACCTAGGAAGGACCTCAAAAAAGGAGGGGCCAGGCTACAAATGTCACTTATTTCCTAATGCTGACTAGGACTGGCCCTTGCCAAGACTAGACTAGTGGATTGGACCAATTAACCCAACTCAATGGACTACCTGATGACCATCCTACAAATTGTTAATTCAAATCTGTTTCCTACCCTACTTCTAAACTAATAAAATCATATGGTTACTGAAGGCAGTTAAACCTTACTGACATAATCCTAAAGAATCAATCTTTGCAGTGCTAGGAGGATGTTAAACAGTACAGTTGACATCCCACATTTCTCTCAGAGGATTGCATTTGGGAACAAAAATGAAATTACTTTACATCTGCTATCTTTTTTTAATAAAAAAAATCCCAAAACAACTTTACACCTTCAAATATTTAATGCTTCTGCGCAGACATGATCATAAGACCAAGTAAAATCATTTCTATTTTGACACTCTTGGCCACCTACACTGCTTTAAGTCTATTATATTTTTTAAAGCTTTGTTTTACCTCAAAAGAAATATATCACATTGTTTGGGCATTGCTTTCATTTTTAAACTAAAACAATACAATAAAAGTCAAAAGCAATAAAATTCCCCCAAAGAAATCACCATCTTCTATGGCCCATCTTAACTTTGATAGTTATTAAAGAAGTAAAAACTTCAGTTCAGAAATCTTTCTCTTCCCCAACGTACAACAATACCTTGAATTGCTATAGCACTTTCAGATGGAGAAAGAACCTTCTTAATAGCAGCTGTGTGAGGTGGGGAGATACGTAGTGCATGTAAGGATCATAGGTCAAGAATTAGAAGGGACTTAGAGACTATCTCCTCTACCTCAACCCCCATTTTAAAGATAAGGAAACTGGGGCCCAGGAAAATGATGTGATTTGCCTAAGGCAATACACGTAGCACATATCAGAGGAGAGAATGAACCTGTATCCTTATCCCCATTTTACAGATGAGGTAAATGATATCAAGGGAGTCAAAGCAACTTGCCCATTGGCACATAGGAGAGATGACAACAGAGAAGAGGGAAAGCTGAGGAGGAAAAAGCAGCACTGAAAGGGCTAATTGAAGGGACCAAAGATAAACAGCCAGTTTTGCTCAGGGTTGGCCTTAAAACAACAAGGGAAGAGGTTACTTTATTTATTTATTTAGCCTTTTAGAGGGCAATTGGGGTTAAGTAACTTGCCTGAGGTTACACAGCTAGTTTTTATGTGTTTGTTAAGTGTCTGAGGCTGGAACTGAACTCGGGTCCTCCTGACTCCAGGGCCGGCACTTTACTCACTGTGACACCTAGCCGCCCCTGGAAGAGGTTACTTTAAACATACATGCTGGCCACGACACACAAGCAGAGTCCTTTGAAGTTCTTTTTAGTTTTATGATTCTGGGGTGACAAACCAATGTTTAATGTGAGACTCATCTGTTAGAGAACGGATGGCTCCTGAAGATTTCACAGAGATTGTTATAATTGTGATCCCCTTATCTATTAGAAGGCAGTCTGAAATGAAGGATACCAGGTAACTTGGGCCTGAGTGGGAAGGTATGCGGACAACTGAGTCCTCCATCAAATGCCTGCTGCCCTGTCATTCCATTGCCTGATGTCAATCATCATTTTTCTGGGCAAGATCTTCCCTCTGTTATTTTCCTGATGCTGACTACTGTGGTTCCCCTTGACTTTTGAAAAGCTGCCTAAGAACTCATACAACATTTTTCCTGCCTAGTCCTTGAATCTGATAACTCACACACTGATGGATTTCCAGGTTTGATGTGTGGGCTATAGTGGCCATCCACTTTGGTGCAATTTTTTTCCTGTCCTGTTGACTTTCTCACATACTCTGAGCTGACCCTCATCCCTGCTAATCACATCTGCTATTTCCAGGGCACAAATTGTCCTGTAGTGACTAGCAGGACAAAATATTGGGACTCTTACTATCTCATAAGTAAATTAGTTGATTTGATGTGGGCTACCTTCAAGCCCTGAACAGGCTGATGTCTGCTTGGTGTTATTTATTCCTTTATTTCTTTTTGTTCTGTGGCATATATTCCATAAATCTCACTTCATCTATTTCTACGAATTTCCCAGTAAATGACTCCCTCTTACTTCTGTCCCATTCCTAAAAATTCGATGAAATAAAGAGAACTATAAAAATCAAAAAAGTAAAATTAACAATTCTTACCTTTTTGTTCTCTTCCCTTTGCATTTGGGATACTTTCCTAAAAGTCTGCCTATCTCACCATTATTTTTCCTTTAAATTTTCAGATTCTAAAGGCAGGGTGTGTTAATGATGGTGACGGCTAGGTGACACAGTGGACAGCCTGCTGAGCCTGGAGTCAGGAAGACTCATCTTCCTGAGTTCTAAACTGACCTCAGATACTTACTAGCTGTGTGACCTTGGGCAAGTCACTCAACCCTGCCTGCCTCAGTTTCCTCATCTGTACAAATGACTTAGAGAAGGAAATGGCAAGCCACTCTAGTATCTCTGCCAAGAAAATCCCAAAAAGGGTCATGAAGAGTTGAAAATGACTGAACAGCAGCAACAAAAGATAGCACTGTGTGAACATGGAGACTAAATAAATACTCTGAAAATGATTATTTTTTAAAGATTAAGAGGAGAAGAGAAGGGTAAAATTTCAGCATGATAAGGCACAGTTAGTGACAAAATGGAGAGAGAGCTGGTGTCAAAGTAAAGATGATCTGTGTTCAAGTCCTGTATCAGACATATTTGGGCTGTGTAACCCTGGGCAAGTAGCCTAATTTCTCAGTGCTCTAGGTAACTCTCTAAGATTCTAAGTTTCTAAGGTGCTCATTGCCACTGACAGAGGGAGTGCTCATAGCAGTGAAGTCACAGGTCCAGATCTTATCCCTGTTCTTCTTTTGTTATTGTCAAAGAAGTTAAAATGTCTAATCACAGTGTTATGTTTCATTTTTCTACACAAATAAGTCCAGTAATACTATAGGATGCAATGGTATAACAGGTTGAAAGCTACATAGGATAGAGTTTACTGGAGGATGTCAGTCAATAAATATTTATGACGCACAACAACTAAGTACTTATTAATCACCTGCTATTTGTCAGATATTGGCAACTGCTGGATAAGGTGAAGATATGGATTGAAAGAGTAAGGATTGATATGAGGGGCACTGAGAAAGCTGTTCCTCCCCAAAATATCCCCTTCTGCATTAGGACTCAATAAATTCTCCTTTTGTTATTAATTCCCTTGAACCTTAAAGGATTTTTAGGTATTTAAGAGTCATCTACTAAGACATAAATATTTGTACGAGGAATGGAGCCCCAGAGGGACTGATTAACTTTAGCCTGGCATAGCCAAGTTGATAGATGGTTATTTCTGACTCAAACCCTCTCCGGGGCTAGGCTATCCACTCAGTCCTTTCTTCTCCGTGACATGATGTGACTGCTACAATTTCAAAATACTTGTCTCTGATCCCCAGGTGTGGGGTGGTTGGATTGCAGTAAGAGCTAAAATGGCTTCTTGGCATATACAAATACCCTGCTTCTCTGAAATGACCCTAGAATATGGGGTTTATTCAGTACTAGAGGAAACGGGATAACATTAAGTAAGACAATTTAATTCCCAAACATACTTGACAGCCCATCTAGCACATCCCCATCGGCAAGCCTTTCAGAAATGATCAATTTTGTGCTATTTCAGGAACAGAAAGCTTGAAAAATTCAGTTTATTTGATCAGTTTTTAAAGGTGCAGAAGCACAGAATGGTGATTACAAAGGTGTTGCCATCTGTTCATCAGACTCTTAGTTTTGCTGAATCAGCAATATTTCTTTAGATGGAATTATAGGATGAGATAGGACTTCACAAGATCATCTGTATTATAGCTGGGATGGGGAGATAATCTAATATAGATAAGATAAGAATTCGCCCAGACACAAACCTATCACCTTGGTAGGCATGAGTTCCTGGGGATGAACCAGAACTCTCCTGACTCTTAGTTCTAGCCTTTCTATTGTTGCATGCTTATCTTTGGCAGGATTAGAACAATTTCTATCTGTGGCTCATTAAACCAATTCTTTCTGGTGTCTGTGAACTGAAATTCCACCATCTCTTTTAGTGGCCCATTTCAGTGAAGTCTATATTGAATAGCTATATAGACAAACATTTGACACCATGATCAGACTGTTTTTCTTTTTTTCTGGGTAATTAATAGTCAATTTATTATTAGGTTAGATAATAATCAACAAACTGACCCATTCAATTCAGATTTCATAAAAAAATCCTTCAAGCCAATCAACCCTACCCTATGACCCTTTTTATTTGCCTTTTTAATTATAAGTTCTTTACTAGCATTAAAGTTTAGCCAAGATATCAGTAAGTTTGAGAATTACAGCAATTATTACTAGTGGGTCCTTCTTTAAGAAGTCTTGCATATAAGGGGGAAAAGGTCATAGAATGATTACTTATATTACAAAATAATTTATTTCATTTTATAAAGAATCCTTATAAGCTTTTTTTTTTTTTTTTTTACAAATATTCAGATATTTACATGTATTGATTTTGAAGGTTGGGGTTAGAAAAATTTCAGATTTGTGATTTTTGTTGGTGTAGGGAACTTCTAGCATGACATTTTTTTTTCACCAATACAGATCAGCAACTCATCTATATTTATTGTTGTCCTGAACTACCTGGGGGGCACTGAGAGATTAAGTGACCTGCTCATGGTCACAAAGCTCTATCACAAGCAGGACTTGAGCCCAAGTCTTCCTGACACCAAGGCTGGCCTTTTATTTCATATGCTGCAATGCCAATCCTGATTAAAATAATATTTATTTAAAAATGACTTATTGATGATTTAATAAACTGATTGTGTAAAGTAAGGTGAACTTGCAACAAAAATGTAATTTTTCCCAAAATTGGAGAGATAACCTCCAAATCTGTCATTAAATCCTTCCCCAACTCCCACACGAACCAACCAAACCAAAATGTCCTCATTTTCCTTGATTTCCTTGCTTACCAATTGTTGACCTTTAGGGCCCCATCCTGCATACTGGAGTTTTGCATTGCTGACTTCTGGAGGATCCAGGCTTTGAGGATCTCTGAAAAGAAACACATGGAGAAAATTATTGGGACTCAAGGATTTTACATGCTTGAACTTCATTCTCTAGCCAGCATGCAGAGTCTTTTCCCTTCCCTGTGCATCAATTATAAAGAGTTCTGGCTGATTATTACACAAGATATCTCATTCAATCTCCATTATTATTCCTTGCATGTGTAAAATGGACAAAAAATCTCCAACAACACAAAACCGTAAAACAGAAAGGAGTCCATTTCTGCTGTTATGGGAATGGGAATTTAAGATCTTCCCTACCCTTAAGCCCTTTGATAGGCTTAAGTGCACCTGGAGCCTGTTGGGGGAGGCTTGGTTTTTGGGAACGCTTTTTGATTGGGCAGTGGGTCAAGAGGGTTGTTACATTCTCTGAGCCAGGAGAAGGCTAGATAAACCCTGATGTGAGGCTTTGTTTTGGGGCTCACTTTGAGAAGTGTTGTATGATTTGACCAGATGAGACTCTGGGCAGCCATTGAGCCCCCTGGCTTTGAAAACCCAGATGTTGATGCTTCCTTCTCTGGTAACTGACTAGGTATGGATGTAATGGTCAGACAGTTGGAAACCTGTCTGCTGAAATGTTTCTCTGTATTTGTTGTCTGCTTGTAACCTCTGTATTCTCTGAAGTTTGGGGTGCTGATCTTTTCCCCCCGACCTAGGTAAATGATATGTTTGATTGATTAAAGCAAGTTTGTTAACCCATTGTGAGTTGCTTTCCTTTAGAAAAGCAGATCTAAGAACCTGTGTTGGCAGCCACCCTGGGTATGCTGGGGTGCTTGCTGTTACACCTGCCCAGCCCAAATAGTAAATATTCATCAAAAGAGAAAGCAAGCAAGAATGGAATGCCAGTCAAATTTTAAACTATCCAGAATAGTCAAGATTAAAAATTGAAGCATAATGCAACATCCCTAAATTCACAACACCTCCATCCCCCCATCTTTGATGTTCCAAGCAAATACTCCTAAACACAATGCAAGGCCAATTTAACTTCTTTATATAATGGGCTTCAGTTGAGCCTTTTAAAATTCTAAATCCATGATCCAGGAGTAACAGGGGCTTTATTGCACATGTTTATATCATCTCACAAGGAAGTGTAGTAGGAGAAAGATGAAAAACTGAGGAACAAGGTTCAAGCTTCTGAGTCTATTAATTTACTAAGCAAAGCCTGCCAATTACATAACAAACCAGGATAAGGCCTCCTCAGCTTCGGCATTGTACTCTGAATACAGGGGGAGAAAGATTTTTATGCATTAAAAGATAACAATCAACAGTATATAAACTAGGATACAAAATTAGGTAGTCTGATTTCTAATTGGAGGAAAGATTATGGGCTTTCCAATTTAGGAGAAGAGTAAAACGGTCCAATTCCCTGAAAGCAA
>NW_027185612.1:6434724-6574572 GCF_028583685.1 Petaurus breviceps papuanus | reverse complement strand
CCATGCAGAGCTAGGTTCAAACAATGCAATAAAGTTTTCTCACAATTTCCACAGTTGAATAAAATTTTCTTACAAGACAGAAATTGGGTTAGACCCATAACTGAATAGAACTGAGCTCCCTCCAGAACTGAGTCAAAAGATGGAGTCAGTGTGGTTCACTCAATTCCCATGATTCCCTCAGAGGCACGCTGCTTCTGGGAGAAGATATCCTTCATTCTCCTACCTATGGTGGCAAGAGTCTCTTTTCCATTGGCTGTACAGCCAGAACAGGCTGCATTTTAAAAATTATGAGATGAGAAGTTGTAGTTTCTTTTCTATGTGTCTAGAAAGATTAGCAAAGGTCCTAGTCATCTGCAGTTTGCGTGTCATGAACTGATTGAGTGGGAGAAATAGCTATTATCCCAAAGTGTGCAAAAAAACAGCATCTCCGTCATGATTCTCCTCTACAATAAAGTTCACATCTCTGCCTAGAACAGGGGTGGGGAACCTGCAGACACAAGGCCATATGTGGCCTTCTAGGTCCTTGGGTGCGGCCTTTTGACTGAGTCCAAGTTTTACAGAACAAATCCTTTTTTATTAAGGGGATTTGTTCTATGAAGCTTGGATTCAGTCAAAGGGCTGCACTTGAAGATATAGAGGTCTACATGTGGCCTCAAGGCTATAGGGTTCCCACCCCTGGTCTAGAACCTGCCTTTGTGTCCCTCATACTCAGCACAGTGCTGGGTGCATAGTAGGCACTTACTAAATGCTTTCTGAAAAGTATACAATAATACTGTAAAAACAAATGACTTTGAAAGGTATAGGAACTATGATGAATGCAATGACCATTAATTATTCCAGAGGCCTGATGATGAAATAAACTATTCATTAGAGAGAGGTAATTTATTTAGGGTGCAGAATGAAGCTATATAATTTTTGTATACTGCTATTGAGGGAAATTAGTTTGCATGACTATGAATGTTTTTTATAAAAAGTTTTTATTTTCTTTCTCAAAAATGTGTTGGGAGTGGGAAGGAGAGAATATAGATTTCTTTCCATTTTTCTTTAAAATAGATAGGGATACTACAAATATGAAATGTTACATTCATTTTCAGATGAGGTCGTTATATTATTAATTTTACTTCACTGTTTTACTGTGTCACAAGAGACCTCAAAAAGTTGCAGTAATCTGCAAATGTTTATAATTTTAAAACAAAACACATCAATATAACTTTAAAAAAATGTTTGTTGACCTGAAATGGTTTCCCAAGTGAGAAAGCTATTGAGTATAATATTCCATAGACCAGAGATATGCATTTATTAAAGGCATTTAGGTTGAATTATGTGAGAAGCCAAAGGGAAAGAACTCACCAACATTCTTCCATTATTAGTTAAGGAGAGTGCTCTATGAAAGAAATTGCATTTTAGGAGAAATGAACTGGGAAGGGCATTCTAGGTATTATATGTGGTTCAGGAGAAGACTTAGAGACACAGATTTTTAAAATGCACAAGGAAGATGTTTATAGTTGAATCTACTTATTTTTTTGGCAGAAGTAGAAGAGATCATTTTAGGAGCTGAAGGAAATGAAAAACATATAATAGTCAAGGGTACCCTGGTGAAAGACATTGAGGAGGTGAAGACCCTGGTCTTTCTCTGTGGTACATTGGTCACTGTGGGACACATTAAGGTGAAGAGAATGGTATGATCAAAATAACATGATAAAATCACGTGGCTGGTGCTAGAGGTAAAGAGTTTCAGTAAGGGTAACATTATGAAAAGGTCAATAAAATGGAAGTCAGGATTTATAAGCCCAGATCTGTCACTAACTTGCTATGTAAGCTCAGGCATGTCTTTCTGGGCTTCAACAATCAGTCTATATGCATCAATTAAGCACCTACTATTCCAGAGGGCTAGGTGTTACAATGGATAAAGTGCCAGGCCTGGAGTCAGGAAGACTCATCTTCCTGAGTTAAAATCTAGTCTCAGACACTTACTAGTTCTGTGACCATGGGGTAAGTCACTTAACCCTGTTTGCCTCAGTTTCTTCACCTGTAAAACAAGGTGGAGAAGGAAATGGCAAAACCACACCAGTATCTTTGGCATGAAAACCCCAAATGAGGTCATACAGAGTCAGACAAAACTGGAAATCACTGAACTACAACAAATCCCAGATACTGGGGGTAAAAAAACACAAAAGTGGGGAGGTGAAGCCAAGATAGAGGAGTAAAGGCAGGGACTCACTTGAGCTCTCTCCCCAAACCCCTCCAAATACCTTTGAGAAAAGACTCCAAAAAAATTCTAGAGCAGCAGAACCCCCAAAAGATGGAGTAAAACAAATTTCCAGCCCAAGACAACTTGGTAGGTTGCATTTGGATGAGAGTTGAGTGCAGTCCCCCAAAGGCTGTGCCAGCATGGCCATGACCATGGCCACAGCAAACCAGGAACATGCCTTGGGAGTGACTGAAATGGCAGTGGTGCTGGCAGCGGCAGCAGCAGCTGCTTCCAAGAGTTCTCAGCCCATAGATGGTAAGGGGATTGAACAACTGCTCAGAAGAAAATCGCAAGGGTCTTTTTGCTAGCACTGAGGCAGGACTCTGTTGTTTTACCCATACTTGATTCCCAGTCTCAGTTCTTGGTGGAAGTCCCAGGGTGAAGAGGAGCACTACCATAATAGAGCTTACAGCCACAGTGGTGGGGGACCCTCCTCCCCGTCCCAAGGCAGAAAAGAGTGCTTGTGGCTGTTGACTCACCCAGAGCACAGGCCAGGAGAGTAGTAAACAACTCTCCTTAGATCATATCATCTTAGAAGATATGAAAACTTACAGGTTCCCTAGAAGTATCTTTAAACAAAACCCTTGTACAAAATCTCTGAAGCTTGGCACAATGTACCCTCCACCCTGGAAGCAGAGCCCTACTTTGCCAGAGTTAAAAGTCAAGTGATAGGCTGGGAAAATAAGCAAGCAACAGAAAAAAAATCTCTGACTATAGAAAGTTACTATGGTGGGGATGGAGCCAAAATGGCAGCGTTCTGGAGGAAAACTCTCTCCACTCTCACCATAACCACCTCAAATACCTATAAAAATGACACTGAACAAACTTTAGGGCTACAGAACCCACAAAGGGGCAGAGAGAAACAAACCTCCCACTGAAGACAGCCCAACAGGCCAGCAGGAAGGGTCCAGCACAGAGCGCTGGGAGCAGAGCCCAGCCCTGTGTGAGCCCATGGTTTTAGCCTCAGGGCGGACTGGCCAGCTGTGTCTAGAGGGATGCTGGGAGAGTAGATCACCAGCAGCTGTGGTGGTTTCCAGAATTATCAACCCATAAATGCCAAAGACAAAGTGAGCAGTCAGTGTGGACTTTGTGGGAACAGGGGGTTCGGGAGTGTGGTCTGGCCTCTGCCCCCAGAGGGAGAAGCGGCTGAGGCACAGCACTGCATGGCTTCTTCAGAGCTCCTGGCCTGCAGATTGTAGGGGGACCAAGCAACCATTCAGACGGATAATCGCTCTTGCTTTAACCTGCTTGGATCTGGATTGTTGTCTAGAGTGGAGGTTCTGGGATGCATGACCAGTGAACTAGAGCCTTTGGAGGCTTCAGAGAGGGTAGCCAACTAATAGCTCTGGCAGCTATGAAAACCCCAGCGATTTGGGACAAAGCTCTCCTCTCTGGAAGCAGAGTTCTACTGTGGCAAAAAGCTCAAAGGTCAAGTAATTGAGTGGCAACATGAACAAAAAAAGGAAGCAAAGCAAGCACAACAATCCGACTTTAGACTCCTATTTTGGGTACAAAAAGGATCAAAGCATGGAATAAGAGGAAAATAATTAAGTCAGAACTCCTGCACCAAAAGCTTCCAAGAAAATATGAATTGGCTACAAGCCATAGAGGAGCTTAAGAAGGATTTTGAAAACCAAATAAGAGAAGTGAAGGAAAAATTGGGAAGAGAAATGAGAATGATTCAAGAAAATCATAAAAGCAAATCAACAACCTGACTGAAGAAAACACCTTAAAAAACAGACTAACTCAAATGGCAAAAGAGGCTCAAAGAGCCAATGAGGAGAAGAATGCCTTAAATAGTCGAATTTGCCTGATGGAAAAAGAATCTCAAAAGCTCACTGAAGAGAATAATTCCTTCAGAATTAGATTGGAACAAATGGAAGCTAGTGACTTTATGAGAAATCAAGATACTATTAAACAGATCAAAATAAATGAAAAAAAAGGCAATGTGAAATATCTCATTGGGAAAACCACTGATCTGGAAAATAGATCCAGTAGTGATAATTTTAAAATTATTGGACTACCTGAAAGCCATGATCAAAGAAAGAAGCTAGAAATCATCCTTCAAGAAATTCTCAAGGAAAACTGCCCTGATGTTTTAGAACCAGAGGGCAAAATAGAGGTTGAAAGAATTTACATATCACCTCTTGAAAAAGATCTCAAAAAGAAAACTCCTAGGAATATTATAGCCAGGTTCTGGAGTTCCCAGATCAAGGAGAAAATATTACAAGAAGCCAAGAAGATTTGAATATTGTAGAAACACAATCAGGATAACACAGGACCTGGTAGCTTCTACACTGAGGGATTGAAGTTCTTGGAATATGATATTCTGGAGGTCAAAGGAGCTGGGATTAAAACCAAAATCACCTACCCAGAAAAACTGAGTATCATGTTTCAGGGGAAAATATGGTCATTCAATGGAATAGAGGACTTTCAAGCATTCTTGATGAAAAAAACAGAGTTGAATAGAAAATTTGACATTCAGATAAAAGAAGCAAGAGAAGCATGAGAAAGTAAAAAGAGAAAAGAAATCATAAGGAACTTATCAAAGTTGAACTATTTACATTCCTACATGGAAAAATGATAATCGCAACTTATTAAACTTTTCTCAGTATGAGAATAGTTGAAGGGAATAGAAATGTGTGTGTGTATACACACACATATATACATACATATATATATATAATATTTCTATATAGGAGGGTATATGGGTATATGAATACATATGTGAATGTGTGTATATATGTGTACAGGTATACATAGACAGAGGGCACAGGACCAATTGAATAGGAAGGGATAATATTTAAAAGGTGAGATTGAGAGGTGAGAGAGGAATAAAATGAGAGGAGATGGGGATAGAATGGGGTAAATTATCTCATATAGAAGAGGTAAGGGAAAACTGCTACAATTGAGGGGAAGAACAGGAAGGCTAAAAGGAAAGGGTCAACCTTACTCTCATTGAATTTGGCTTAAGGAGGGAATGACATACACACTAAATATGGTATCTCACCCTACAGGAGAGTAGAGAGGAGAGGGGGGATGATGGAGGGGAGGGCAGGTTGGCAGGGAGGGAAGTTAGAAGTATACACTTTTGAAAAGGGACAGGGTCAAAGTAGAGAACAGAACAAGTGGGAGGTGAGATAGGATGGAATGAAATATAGTCAGTCTTTTACAATATATCCACTATGGAAATGTTTTGCATAGCTACACATATACAACCTATACTGAATTGCCTATCTTCTCAGTAAGGGTGGGTGATGAGGGAGGAAGGGAAAGAATCTAGAATTTAAAGTTTTAAAATCAAACGTTTAAAAATATATATTATTATTATTATTTTTACATGCAACTGGGAAGTGAGATATACAGGCACTGGGGTATAGAGATCCATCTGCCCTACTGGAAAGTCACAGGGGGGATGGTGGAGGATATAGGAGAGTGCAGGTTGGGGGAGGAGGTATACATTGGAATCACTGTTTTGGGGTGGTGGGTAGGGAAAGATGGGGAGAAAATTTGTAACTTGAAATATTGTGGAAATGAATGATGTAAACTAAAAATAAACATAAAATTTAATTTAAAAAAATTAAAAAAGAAAAAAAGAGAAAAAAGTTACTATGGTTACAAGGAAGATCAAAATACACACTCAGGAGACAATAAAGTCAAAGTTTCTATATCCAAAGCCTCCAAGAAAAATATGTGTCTCAGGCCATGGAAGAGCTCAAAAGAATATTGATAATCAGGTAAGAGTAGTAGAGAAAAAATTTGGAAGAGAAATGAGAGTGATGCAAGAAAATAATGAAAAATGAATCAACAGCTTTGTAAAGAAGACACAAAAAAAGACTGAAGAAAATAATACCTTAAAAAACAGTCTAGATCAAATGGTAAAAGAGGTTAAAAAAAGCCCAAGAGGAGAACAATGCCTTAAAAAGCAGAACTGGTCAAATGGAAAAGGAGGTTCAAAAGCTCACTTTATGAAAATCAAGAAACAATAAAACAAAACAAAAAGAATGAAAAAAATAGAAGACAGTGTGAAATATCTTATTAGGAAAACCACTCACTTGGAAAAGGAGAATTTAAATTCCAGAAGAGAGAATTTAAAAATTAGTGGACTGCCTGAAAACATGATAAAAAAGGAGCCTAGATATCATCTTTTAAGAAATTAATATTCTAGAATCAGAGGACAAAATAGAAATTGAAAGAATCCACTGATCACCTTAAAGAGATCCCAAAATGAAAGCTATCAGAAATGTTATAGCCAAATCCCAGGGTTCCCAGGTCAATGGGGAAAATATTGCAAGCAGTCAGAAAGAAACAATTCAAGATCATGGAGTCACAGTCAGGTTAACACAAGATTTAGCAGCTTCTATATTTAAGGATATATAGGCTTGAAATATGATATTCCAGAGGGCAAAGAAGCTAGAATTAAAACCAAGAATCACCCATCCAGCAAAACTGAGTATAATCCTTTAGGGGGAAAATAGACATTCAATAAGAGAGAGGATGTTCAAGCATTCTTAATGAAAAGACCAGAGCTAAATAGAAAATTTGACTTTCAAATATAAGACTCAAGAGAAGCATTAAAAGGTGAATAGAAGGGAAATCTAAGGGACTTAATAAAGTTAAACTGTTTACATTTCTACATGGGAAGATGACATTGGTAACTCATAAGACCTTTCTTATTACTAGGGTAGTTAGAAGGAGTTTTATATAGACAGAGGGCACAGGTGTGAGCTGAATATGAAGGGACGATATCCAAAAAATAAAATTAAAGGGTGATAGAGGAATGTACTGGGAGAAATAAAAAGGGAAAGGTAGAATGGGGGTAAATTATTTGAAATAAAAGAGGCATGTTATAGCTTTTACAGTGAAGGGAAAGAGGGAAGAGGTGAGGGGGAGTGAGTAAACCTTACTCTCATCAAAATTGGTTCAAAGTGGGACTAACATAAACACTCAATTAGGTATAGAAATCTATCTTACACTACAGAAAAGTAGGAGGGGAAAGGGATAAGAGAAAGGGGGGTGGTAGTGATAGAAGGGAGGGCAGATTGGAGAAAGGGGTAGTCAGAAACAAAATACTTTTGAGGAGGGACAGGGAGAAAGGAGAGAGAAAATAGAATAAATGGGGGAGGGAACAGGATGGAGGGAAAAACAATTACCAAAAGTAACTTTGACTTTATTTTTTTTAAGGGTATTTTTTTTTTGTCAATGTTGTCTTTCACAACATGACTACTACTGAATTGCTTGCCTTCTCAATGAGTGGGAGTGGGGAGGGGAGGGAGGAAGGGAGAGAATTTGGAATTCAACATTTTAAAAATAAATGTTAAAAATTGTTAACTGGGGAAAAATAAAGTACTAAAAATATGAAAGTAAAACAGTGCCTCACCTTACAGAGCTTACATTCTACATTCAACTCAACCACCTGGTTCAGTGGAAATAATACTGATTATGGAGTCAAAGAACATGGATCTACCACCACCCACTACCTAAATGATATTGGACATGTCACTGCCTCTTTTCATGACTCAGTATCCTCATCTATAAAGGAACACAGTTGGAATAAATGGCCTTTTAAAGTCCTTTTTATCCCTAATGTTATACCAGCATATACAGTATCTCCAAAGCAATTTAAGAAAAATGTATTAAGAACCCTATTATGTACAAAGAATGAAAAGACAAACAAAAAGCAATTCTTAGCCTGAGGGTATGTAGATTGGGGCTTACCAGACAGACATTAGTTGCAATGGAGAGGTCTGGGATTGGTTGGAAAAGACAGACAGAATGGCAAAATGGAAGGAACATTGGTTCTAGAGACAGAAGAACTGAGTACAAAGCTAAATACACGTGTGTCCTTGGATAGTTCATTTAAACTCCTTCACCTTCAGTTTCCTCATCTGTAAAATGAAGGGTTTGGAATATATAACCCATGGCTCTAGATCCGTGATCTTATTCTCTCCTTTCAGTCTAACATGGTTGCTGTAAAGTACTAGAGGGCAAGTATTAGCCCCAGTTGACAGATGAGGAAGCCAAGGAGGAATGGGGAATGAATTCACCTACCCCCTTCATCACTATCTCATCTCATTCACACTCTGCTGATATCAGTCAGGTGCTGCTTCTAAAAATACTGGGCAAGACTAACAAACAATGAATCAGACTTGTCTGGGATTCTTTGGAATTTGTCAGGCACAAAGGACTGGAAAACAGATTACAGAGAAATGCTGTTTAAATTCTGTAACCTTATTTGATTTTGAAATTCATTTTGTTAGCTTGTGCTTTCCAAATAGGTGCCTAAGTTATTCAGGAACAACAGGGGATTAACCTCTCTCTAATTTAACAACTATAAATTCCCGTAAATGTTAACTGAAAAGGGTATCGCTGAGTGGATAATGTGCCTCCCAAGATTACAAAAACAGCAGTTCCAATATGCCAAGGTTATACACGCATTTAAATTTCTATTAGCATTTTCTCATTCATGCAGTGGGAGCCCTTTACTACTTTTGTGAAGTTGAAAGAAATTCATCCTTACCTCCCAATACATTTGGCACATCTATAAACAGTGGGAAGGCATCTTAGCATGGGGAAATAGCACAAGTCAGAAGACTTGTAACATAGTGCCAGATCTGCCACTTACTGGCTGTTCAATTTGGAGTAAATCACAACCTCTCTTAGACTTGTTTTCCCCATCTGTGAAATGGGAATCATAAGAGCACTAATTTCAATCTAGAAGAAACTTCAGAGGTTCTCACTCAATAATACCCTTGAATTTACAGAAGAGGAAATTGTGTCTAGAAAGAATCATTGTGTTGTAAAGTCATTGGATTGCAAAATTGGGGCTGAAAGGGACACTGGAGACCATCTTATCTAATACTCTTATTTTGCTGATCAGGAAACTGGTCCCAGAGAGAAATGCCTTGGTGAAAATCAGACAGGTATGATTGGAAATGAAAGGCAGATCCATGGAATCTACAAGTCTAAATTCTTTCCCTTCCTAAAAATATAGGCCATGTCTGCACCTTGCAGGGTTTGTGAAAGGATCAGATAAGAAAACTGGATTAGTTGTGCTTCTTTTATAAATTGTAAAGAATAATTCATTAATTTAATAATTTACTGAATGCCATTTCTCTAAAGCATGATATAAAGCACGTAAAGCACGATGCTTGTCTCTATGAGATATAAAATTAATGCGATACTATGTGGATGTAAGGCATTTATTATTGATCAGTGAATAACTATTTCTGTATAGACAATAGACAAGCAAATGATTTCATAAGGCCATAAAGAAACTATTGGGCCAGCAATGATTTGGCCTTTGAGAAGTCGCTGGAGGTATATCCAAGTTCATCCATTTATAGTGAGATACTTGATGATTTCTCTTACCTATTCAATAATCCCATCTCAAGGAAATGCCAAACACACAATACTATTAGAGTAATTTTCTATAGGGAATGAGATCAAACAAATTACTTCAGAGCCCTAGGAGTGAGTCACTTTTCTACTATAGACTCAGTCAAAGAGGGCTAATCTCAAACTAATAATCCACAATTCATAGAATTTTAGAGGAGAAGAGACCTTAGATATCATCTAATCCAAAACTTTCTTTTTAAAGATGAAGTAACTGAAGGGAGGCTAGGTGGCTCAGTGAATAGAGCACCAGCCCTGTAGTCAGGAGGACCTGAGTTCAAATCCGACCTCAGACACCTAACACTTACTAGCCGTGTGACCTTGGCCAAGTCACTTAACCTCAACTGTCCTGCCTTCCCCCCTCCAAAAAAAAAAAGATGAAGTAACTGAGAACCAGACAAGGCAGGGGAACTGCCAAGGAAAGGATTGACAGAGGTGGCTTTGAAACCCTCCAGATCTTGTGACTCCAAATTCATTGTTCTGTAATTCAATGAAAAGCTGATGGGTTTAATTTCTAGGACAGATGAGGGAATGAATTTAGGAGACTTTAAAAAAAAAGATTATATTATTCCAACACAATAAAATATCAGTACAATTCAAATAATTTCACATTATCACAATATTACAGATTTGGAAGGGGCCTTTGATCAACCAACCTTCAAATGCAGGGATGCATTCTGTAGCTTTCCCTAGTAGATGTTCATCTACCTTGAATGATTTTCACAATGGGAAGAACATTACTTTTAAAAAATCACTCCTTTTCATTGTTGAAAAGCAATAAGTAGTTAGAAAGATCTTTGTACTGAATCAAAAATGTACTCTCTCTGACTTTATTCATTCTTGTTCTGTTTTGCAGGTAAACTCAGAACAAGCCGACTCCCTCTTTGGTATGACAGCCCTTTCAAATACTTGAAAACGATGGTCATGTATTCCTTAAGTCTTTTCCATACTAACCATCCCCCTGCTCCTTAACCATTTCTTATATGAGATTATTTCATGAACTTTCACCACCTTGTTTACTCCTTACCCTGATGAATATTCTTGAAATGTTGTGTCTAGAAGTAAACATGTTATCACCATGTAGGTGGGAAATCAGGAGAATGAATATCAATGATACATACTATCTCCTTTGTTCTAGACACTTTACTTCAGTTAATACAACCTAACGCCGCATTATTTTTTTAAAATAGCAATTCACCACATTACTGGATCATAATAGGGACTAAAGGAAAGGAAATAAACATGCATACTGTGCCTTCTGTGGGGCAGCTAAGTGGCACAACAGAGGGTCAAGCCTGGAGTCATGAAGACTCCTCTTTCTGAGTTCAAATTTGGCCTCAGACACTTACTAGTTGTGTGACCTGGGAAAATCACTCATTTGCCTCAGTTTCCTCATCTGGAAAATAAGCTGGAGAAGGAAATGGTAAATCATTCCAGTATCTTTGCCAAGACAATCCCAAAAGGAGTCACAAAGAGCCAGATACTACTGAAATGACTAAAGAACAGCAATAATTGTGCCTTTTATGTCTCAGGTACTGTACTAAGTACTTTTAACAAATATTAGCTCATTTGATCCTCACAACCTTGCAAGGTAGGTACTGTTATCACCCCCATTTTACAGTCGAAAAACTGAGGTCAGCAGAGGTTAAGTGACTTACCTAGGTTGACACAACTAGTAAGTGTGTCTGAGGTTAGATGTGAACTCATGTATTCTTGACTCCAAGCCCATCGTCCTATCCAATGCATTACCCTAGCTGCCTTTATTTAGAATTCGGCTCGCTAGATCTTTTTCTCATGAATAACATAATAAATTTTGAAAACCTAAATGCAAGAATTTATATTTACTCATATTCAATTCTACCTTACAGGTTTGGAACCATCATGATAGCCTGCCTAAATCTGAATCCTCATTCTGACATAAAAGAAATCACAGTAGCCATCTCTCCCATTATGATATATTTAATTCACTATTTAAAATGTTCAAAAGATCATAGATTTAGAGCTGGCAATTTTCTCAGAGGATCTCTAGTCTAACCCCTTAAAGATAATGAAACTTCTACAAGGTTGCACAAGAAAAAATGGGAGGGGATTCGACCACAAATACAGCTCTTTCCACATTACCATCCTACTCAGATGTAACTTTGACATGTACAAGGAAGACACCCTTTTGGAGAGCTTTTAAGGTAGCATTTGCTTTACTGAATAAAAAGGGGTGTGTGTGTGTGTGTGTGTGTGTGTGTGTTTAAGAAACCAACAAGTAATAAACACAATGGGATCATACATTCTTTTCTTTTGGTCACTTGTATGCTATTAAACTGGACAAAGTCAAGGACAAAACTACACAGCTCCTTTTCTTTTTTTTTGGAATTCTTTTGAACTATTTAGTAATCTATTTTAGAATTTTGCCAGGAATTTGACATGAAGTTTACCAGTCTATAGTTTCTGGAAAACACCTTTCCTCCTTTTTGTGAAAACAAGACATTTACCCATGTTCAGCCTTCTGGTACCATTGCCTTTCTTCATGACTTCTCAAGGAGTGATGACAGTAATTTTATCATTTCTTCTGCCATATCATGTTGTAGAAAGAGAAATGATCTTACATTCAGAAGGCCTTAACTTCTGTCAGTCTCAGTTTTCTCATCCATAAAATGGAGAGGATAACATCACTTACAGGGTTGTTAGGAGAAATAAATGGGATAATGCAGTCAAACGGTTTTGCAAACACGTACATGACATATAAATATTAACTATTATTATAATGAATACTTTCCTATCAATTTCTTATAATTATCATAGTCATCATTATTGGTTTTATTCTTTAGATGACACATAGTACTTGGAACAGAACAGTGCATTAACTGGGATCCTTTTGTTTCAGAGATTTTTTAATTGCAATGCTACTTTTTTAATGGTGATCTTTGATATTTTAGAAAAAAAAGCATAGTTTTATTGATGTGGATGCTTCTTCCATTGAAACAAATGGCAAACCCTCTTAATTTTCACAGACAGTCTTAGAAGTTGTTATGACCAAAAAGAATCATCTAGTACCCAATTCTTTGGTGCTAAGTATCTCTGAAATTAGCTGGACTAAGTTTTGGATGACAGATTGTCTGTTAACAAGCTCAAGCTGAATGCATTCAGAAGTTTGAAGATGTCCAGGGTCACTTTCATGCCAGGCTAAGGAACCATATTAGGCAGTGACTTAATCAAAGGAATCAACATATAGATGCTTTGACTTTTGGAACCATTAGGTTAGGGACCTGTAATTCCATTAGCACAAGAACCTCTTGATGAGGGAACTCCCTCTACCAAGGTAATTTAGCATCTTCTTTGAAACTTAAGAATCATAGAACTGCCTAGATCCCTAAGACTTCAAGCAACTTTCTCAGGGCCACACAACTAGCATGCTGGAGATGGGAGATGAATTCTGGTTTTCTTAGAGTTCAGGGCTGGCTGCCCCTCACAACTGAGGAAGCAAAGCCCAATAAAACACAACAAGAGCTTCATGTACCTTTTCTGTCCTTGGAAGAGACTTGTGGATCGCAACTACCATAACAACCTCCCCTTATTTGAAAAATATTTTTGTCCTCTTTCTATATCAGTAAGATCCTAAGCGATCCTATTGAGATCTGATTTATGGAAGCATACTATTCACAGAACACTGGAAACGGGTGGGACCTTAGTGATCACTAAGAATAATCCTCTTATTTTCCAGATGAGGAAACTGAGGCACATTGCTGGGGAGGGACTTGGCTGTGTTTACACTGCTATTTAGTTCTAATCTGATTCCTTGATTACTCAAGGGATACAACAAACTTTGAACTCAAAAAAAGAGAGTAAGAATGATAAATCCAAAAAGCTAAGCAAAAGTCAGTCCTGAAAAGTTTTTCATTTAGAGCAAAGAGAAATACAGGGCCTGCTGCAAAGGTCAGCTAATCCTGTTTTTCCTCTTGGAGCAGACGTTGGTAGCATCACTGACACATCTTAGAAGCCAAAGTGGAAAGAAGGCAAAGCTGTGATTTCTGCTCATCTTAGATCACTCAGTGACAGTGTCTTCATTCATGCTTTGCTTCACTCTCAGTAGCTGTTTCTGTCCTACTGGATGCTTCCTTGCTGAACTATTTATTCTCACAACTGAACAGTTTGATTTCTCACACCCGTAACAGACTATGATCTACTGACTTTGAGGTAGGTACAGATTGGTGAAAAATTATTCACAAAGAGGAAAATTAGTTTGTCTCACCAAGGGGAAATAATAATAGAATCTGCTCCCATTTTTGCAATAAAAAATTAAAAAAAAAGCAAAACAGGGTATGAATCATTTTGAATTTTTGAGGTAGAAATGAGTGTGTATAGAGCTTTTTTTTTAAAGACTGGGTCTCCCTAACTTGCCAAGGCTGTGACTGTTACCTAGAGCCCAATGCCACTATTTTTTTTTTGCTTTTTGGAGGGAGAAGGCAGAGGAATTGGGGTTGACTTGCCCAAGGTCACTAACTAAGAATAAATGTCAAGTGTTTTTAAGTAAGTGTTAAGTGTCTGAGGCCAGATTTGAATTCAGGTCCTCATGACTCCAGGGCCAGTGCTCTATTCACTGTGCCACCTAGTCATCCCCCAATGCCACTATTAATCAGCATGGACCCTTTGACCTGGCAGCGTGGTACCTCCTCCACTCTTGGAGACTCACTGTATTGGTACCAGACTGTGGATAATCAATCCACTTTAGACCTACTATAATTCAGAACTCTGAAGCTAAAATGTTTATCAGCACTAGACTCCAATAGATAATAGAGAGTATAGGCAGAAGCCACCATCCCCAGTATTTGTTTTCATAAAAAAATTTGGAGAAGTTTGAAAAAATCCATTGAAGTTAGCACTTCTATAAAGCTACCAACCACCTTTTAACTCCTTTCCCTTTCACTGGAGAAAACTTGGTGGAATTTGTATCTCTAGTTATAACATTATATTTCTATTGTTAAATTAAATAAAAAGTAATATAATTGGAGTTGGTGCAAAAAAAAAACTCATGACTTCCAGCTTCTGACATTTATCAGCCACACAATTTTCTTGCAACTGAAGTCACTTCACTGGTCTGAGCCTTAGTTTCCTTATCAATAAAATGGGGATAACAATAATTATATCATCTCATTCACAGGATTGTTAAAGAACATACTCTGTATCTTTTTTTTTCTTTTTGGCCAAGACCTATGATTAGTAGACAGGAAATTCATCAGTAACTTGGTCTTAAAGAGTTCTTGGGAACATTTAGAGGTTAAATATTTCATAGAAAGGCACACAGCCAATATCTATTAAAGGCAGGATTTTACCTTGGTTCTTTCTTATTCCAAGGTCACTCCTATTTTCTGTCCCTCTTATCTACAAATAATAAGCTCACTACAATGAAATAAAGGGTAATTTGGGTTCCACAGGAGCAGCCTGCCTCTTTCTTCTTCTAGACCACATGCAGAGAACACGGCGTCCCATCATCCTTGGGTTTTTCTTTGAAATAATAGAAATAAACAGTTCTGGGTTGAAATAAAATTGTAAGATAAAGCCAGATTTGTCTTTGGTGTCCCCACCCCCCTTGTTAACCTCACCTACCTCCAATGTGCCAACATTCAAAAGGCGTCTAACTGAAATCCCTTCCTCAAGTCTTTCCCCACTCTAGTTCATTCTTCTCTAAGTTGTGAAAGTGAATTTCTTAAAATATAGGTCAGACCATGTCAACCTGCTTAACCTAGTGGAAGCTAGGAAGCTATTACATTCAGGATCAAACAAAAGATTTCTGTGTGGTATTTAAAGCTCTTCACAACTTGGTCCCTCCCTCCCTTTCCAGTCTTCTCACACTTTACTCTCCTCCATGTACTCTAAAGACCAATTCAGCAAACCTTTATTAAGTATCAATTATGTGCCAGGGACTGTGCTAAGAGCTAGGGAAACAGAAAGGGACAAAAGACAGGCCATGCTCTCACCTGCAGTGGCCTACCTGTGCTCCTTACCCACAGCACTCCACGCCTGGTCTCCATCCTTCTGTCTAGAATGCACTCCCTTCTTACCTCCACCTCTAAGAATCCCCTGGCCTCCATTAAGGGGAAGGGGGAAGAGAACAATCGTTAGTAAGAGCCTATCACATGCGAGGCACCGTGATAAATGCTTTTCAATTATTATCTCAATTTGGTCCTCACAACAATTCTAGGAAGTAGGTGCTATTATAATTCCAATTTTACAGATGAGAAAATCAAGGCCAATAAAGATTAAGTGATTTATCTTCCCAGGGTCTCACAGCTAGTAAGTGTGTGAGGCCAGATTAACTCAGGTCTTCCTGACTTCTGGCCCAGTGCTCTAACCATAGCACGGCCCAGCCCATTGCAGTCTCAGCTTAACTATCACCTTCTGCGGGAAGCCTTTTCTAGAACCACCTCTCCCAAGCCTACCTACCTCCTTTATTCATCTTGTCTCTAGTTGTTTGTATACTCGTTTTCCTGGTTAGAGTGTAAGTTCCTAGAGGGCAGGGCCTGCTATTTCTCTTTAGGTTTTTTGTTTTTTTAATCATCGTGCCTGTCATAGAGTAAGCACTTAATAAATGCTTTTTAGTTGACTGAATAATTGGAGCCAATCTGTCCTTCTGACCTGATTGCACACAAATCCCCTTCATTCACTCCACATTCCAGCCAAAGTGGCTAATACTGCCCAGTTACCACCTCTACACACATGTAGTCCATTTCCCATGCATGGAATGCTCTCCTCCTTTATCTCTGACTCTTAAATGCTTCTTGGCTCAGTTCAGGTGCCACCTCTTCCAGGAAGCCTTTCCTGATCCTCTCAACTGAAACTGAGTTCTTCCTCTCCTTAATTTTCTAAGAGCACCTATCAAATTCTATTTACTTTGGACCACACTTATTTGTGCATATGTCATATCTTCCCATCAGAATGTAAGCCGCTTAACATCAAGGACCATGATATTTTCTCTTTTTGCTGTAGCACAATGCCTTGCACACATAGTAAGACCCATTTCTAAACTCCTTTCAGTAATTAAATTGAAGGTTGCCCAGATGTCTTACTTGCTGGTACCAATGAAACTTTCTTACAATTATCAGGAAACTCCCTCTGTGTTAGTACTTTTCATATTCCTTCTTCCTCAATCCATATTTATCCGTGGTGTGTCCTCTTTTTTTAAACACCTATTTAGTTTTACCAGGTGACAGGTAACCAATTTGTTATCTTTTGTTAATGTGTTATTGTGTCATACTTCCCATGTATGATGTATATGGGTAGATTAATAGCATCTAGTTGGAGATAAGGATGATTGTTTCTATGGCACTCAGAAGTTTGCAAGGTATTTTGCATATATTATCTCTTTTGAAGCTCAAGATAACTCAGAAAGGTATAAGAGAAATTATCATCCTGATTTTGCAGATGGGGAGTCTGAGGTTCAGGAGGTTAAATTGCCCAAGGTCACAGAGCTCACAAGAGTCAGAGGCACCCCCAGCACTCTCCATTGCTTTGTGAGGTCTCCTAACATTCTGGACGTGATGCTTTAGCAAGAGGCTAACATGTATATAGAGTTTACACATCATGCAGGCAGCTAGGTGATGAGTGGACAGTGCCATACCTGGAGTCAGGAAAACTCATCTTTCTGAGTTCAAATCTGGTCTCAGCTATTTATTAGCTGTGTGACCCTTGGCAAGTCACTTAACTGTGTTTACCTCAGTTTCCTCATCTGTAAAATGAACTGGAGAAGGAAATGGCAAATCTTCTAGTATTTTTGCCAACAAAACCCCAAATGGGGTCACAAAGAAATGCACCAAGCATTATGCTAAGCACTTCATGTATATTATTTCATTTCATCACCACAACTACCCTGGGAAAGAGGTACTCTTAAGTCCCACTTGTGACTGATCCATGACAATCACATCTGACATGTTAGTGGGCCTAGGCTCATATCCTTCTGACACTCCCTCAGAATTCACATATCCGTGAACAATGGGTAGGACCTTGTATTGGGTATATGCAGATGTCCATTGCTTAATATTTAGGTTCTGTATGAAATGTGTCTGTCACTAAGTCCCCGTGAACAAATCCATCTAGTTTGTGATGTGCCAAAAAACTGTCTGCTCTTTAGAAAGGCCCAATACAAACGATGTAGCTACACCATAGAAAGACCCTGAACCCAGAGGCGAGTTCAGATCCTCGCACTAGCCCTTGGAGCAGCTTTGCGACTTTGCGTTTTTACATCTGCAATGTCTGGGGTTAAACTAGGTTATCTCCGAGGTCTGTGACAGCTCTAACATTCAGAGAACAGAAGACTGAGGCCCAAGAGGAGCCTTAGAGCTGAATTACTTCATTTCATAGATGGAGAAACTGAGGTTTAAAAAGATTACGTTCCATAGACAGTAAATGACAGAGCTGGTCTTTGAAACCACTCACATATTCTATTTCCAAATCAGGCACCACCTTTATTCCAGCATGCTGCCTACATGATTTGTGAGCAGCTGGGTGGCATAACAGATTGGAAGCCCAGAAGACCTCAGTTCAAATCCTGTCACAGATACATACTAACTCTGTGATCTTGGGAAAATCACTTCTGGTCTCTGAGATTCAGTTTCCTCACCTGTTAAGTGAGGCTAATAATAGTCCCCACCTTACTGGGTAGTGAAGATCAAACAAGACAATATATTTAAAGTGCTTTGTAAACTGTAATGTGCTAAAGAAATACTATTACTATTCCTGCACAGTCCTGAATTAAAATTCTCTGGGGCATGGGGGAAAGGAATAAGTATATATTAAGTAACTAATATATACTAGGCATTCTTCTAAACAATTTACAAATATTATTTCATTTGATCCTAACAACAACCCTGAGAGGTAGGTGCCATTATCATCCCCATTTTACAGATGAGGAGACTGAGGCAAACAGAAGTTAAGTGACTTGCCCAGGATCACACAGCTAGCAAGTGTTTGAGGTGATAGTTGACCCTGGGTCCAATGCCCTATCCATTGTGACATCTAGCTGCCTAAGATAACCTCACACACCACTATCTGAATTTCCTGAAGATCTTCAGAAAAAAAAGGCTTTCTCTCTAATTTCCCCTGATATCATAAGGTATTAAGGCACGTTTTTGATCATTTCAAGGACCTTCTTATCCTGACCTTCAGTAAATTTCTATTATAGAACAAAGAGGCACGAGAAAGCAAGTGATCCTAAAATACTGTCAAGACTCAGGGCTGGTGCTTTCTTTTAGCAAGTGTCTCTAGTAAAGTGAGATCTCAGGTCTCAATATATTATATATATATATATATATAAAACATATATATAATAATAATGAGTTTTTGAAAGGACAAAGAGGAGCCCTTTTAAAAATGGAGAGATGCTAATGTAGGCAATTCAGAAAGGGGTTATCTTCCTTTCCAACCATTCAGGCAGTTTTACTTTTCTTTTTCAATCCTTTTACTGGTGCCTCTTATCCTTCAAAATCCAATTCATTGGTATTGCCTTCCTCTTGACCGGAGTGCTGGGAGATGGCTGCAGGGGATGCTTTCTCTCACTGAGTAGGGGAAAGAATGATCCTAAAAAATTATTTTTAGTAAAATCTGTATGGGGCAAAAATAAATTATAAATGCTATTTACAGTGGTTTGCAAATTTTTCACCATGGGAAAGTATTGGGTTTCAATTTCTTTGGGCTCAGCAGAAATTGCTAAGGTTGACCATCTCCTCCTTCTTCCAACTCTTTCCTCTCTTTATCTCTATGACACAGTTCTCTCCTAGTTCTCTCCCTACCTCTCTGACTGTTCTTTCTCTGTCTCCTTCATTCCCTCTTCTTCCACTTCCTCTTTGAGTTCACATAATATGGACATTTTTCAAGGCTCAGCTGTTCGCTCTATCCTTTTCTCTATTTCTTCTCTTATTTAATCCTATGGTATCAAATATCATCTCCAAGCAGATGACTTCCAGTTTTGGATATATAACTCAGACATCTCCCTATAATGTGGCTAAGTACCACATTACCTGCTAAAGTAGGGGAAAGTACTATCTGATTTCTGGATATCTCCAACTGAATGTCCCACTAGATCTTCAAATACCAAATCACAAGCTCATCTTTCTTCCAAAGTCTGCCCTTTCTCTTAACTTCCTCATTTTTCTTTATAGGACCACCACCTTCTCAATCTTCCAAACTTAAAAGCTCAGTGTTATCTTTGACCATTTTGTTTTTCTTATAATTCACAATTAGTCATCAACTTCTCTTGATTCTGCCCTCATAATAACTTTTCTATCCATCTTCTCCTTTCTATCCCTCTACCACATTGGGAGCTCAGGCTCCCAATTAATTCAACAATTCAGTTCAATACACATTTATAAAACACCTGTTCTGTTCAGAGCACAGTGTAAAGTTTTGGTAAATATCTAATTTAGATAATGTACCATTCATTTGTGAAGACTCTGATCTATTGGAGGGATATATGACAGGTAAAAATAATATAAAATAATGGATAATAAATCCAAGACAAAATACTATCTGAAAATGGAAAGGGAAACTTTGCTACTTCATTAAATAATTTTAACAGCTTCCGAACTAGTCATCTGGCCTACAGTATCTTTCAGCTCAAATTCCTCCTTCTCACCACAGCCTACATAAACTTCCTGGGGGGCATCTCTAGTCGTCCTGATCTATATCCTGCCACTGGACCTAGAGGGCTCCAGAGGAGAAAGTGAGGCTAGTGACCTTGCACAGCTGTCCCTCACTTATATCCAATTCACTCGCAACTCTAGGCATCATCTTCCTGATTTGATGATCCTCTTCAAAAAAGGAAGGACAAACAACAAGAGAAACTTCCTAATGAATGTCTCTGATCATGTCACTCCCTTATTTTAAGATCTTCAGTAGCTCCCTACTTATTCAGCAGAATAAGGGCAAATCTGGTTCCAATCTACCTCCCTGGTTTTATTTCATACTAATCCCCTTTATACATTCTATATTATAGCCAGAGTGAACTATTCATGATTTCCTTCTCTCAACCTTCTTTTCAGTCTATGCCTTTGTTCAAGTCATCTCCCAAAGCCAGAATAGCTACCTTCTCCCATCATCACATCTTATAGTTTTTCCCTTCCATCACAGTGCAATTTAAGGTACCACTTTTGTCATTAAGCCTTCTGTGATCTCTTCTTCTGAAAGTGATCTCCACTTCTTCAAACATGTGATAGCAGATTGGGCCTTTCCTTCTCCCTTTACCCAACTTCAGTGTGTGTTAAAGTTATTTGTGCCCATGCTTTATGCTGCCTAATAGATCTTGAGATCTCTAAGCAGGAACTATATTTCTGTCTTCCCAACACCTAGCACAGTACTTTTCACATATTAGACATTTAGTAAATATTTGCTGAATTGAACTGACTATAGTTATTCTGCTCCCCCCATTTAATTACTCCAGTGGCTCCCTATTGCCTCTGACATAAAATATAAAACATCCTGTTTGGTTTATAAAGCCCTCTATAGCCTGGCCCCTTCCTACTTTTCCAATCTTCTTTCACCTTTGACATTTTGTCCCTCTAACCCCATACTTTGAAATCCAGTGACACTCACCTCTTTGTTGTTTCTCACACAAGACACTTCATTTCCTGATTCTAAGCATTTTCATGGGCTGTCCCCCAAATCTAGAACTCTCTCCTTCCTCTACCCCAGTTCCTAGTTTCCCTAGCTTCCATCAAGACTCAGCTAAAATAGTCTGTGGAACATTAAATAGAAAAGAATAACCACAAGGGAGGGATTTGTTTTACCACCTTCATCAGAGGAAAATGAGCAAAAAAGAAGAGGGATAAAAAATGCCATCCACCTCCAGAGAGAGATCTGATAAACTCTGAGTGCAGACTGAGGCATACTTTTCCCCCACTTTATTTGTATTTCTTACTTTTTTCTTTTTTACAACATGGCTAACAGAGAAAAATGTTTTACATGACTTCACATGTATAATTGATATATTACTTGCCGTCTCAATGTCTGGGGGAGGGGTAGGAGGGAGGAAGAGAATTTAGAACTCAATTTTAAAAATTCAAGGTTAAAAACAAATAAATGTATTATACCTATTAAAACAAATCAAAATGGCTAACAAAAAAGAAAAAAGACAGTTAAAATTTCACCTTCTGCAAGAAGACTTTCCTCATCTATCTTAATGCTACTGTTTTCCCTCTGTTGATTACTCCAGTTTATCCTGTAGACTCCTTGTTTGCACACAGTTGTTTGCTTGTTGTGTCCCTCCTCTCCCCATTAGACTGTGAGCTCCTTAAGATCAGGGACTGGTTTTTTACTTTTTTTTTTTGTATCCTTAAGTGCCTGGTACAAAGCAGTCACTTAATAGATACTAGTTAAGTTATTGAGCATAGGAAAAGGCATTGTGGTACAGTAGAAAGCTCTGGATTAAAACTCAGGAGCTTTTGGTCCTACCATAAGTTCTATTACTGACTAGCTGTGTGACCCAGGGAAAGTTACTTTACCTCTGTGGGCCTCATTTTTGTTACTTCTAAAATGGCTCAAGACCTTTTTTGCCTTTACAAGGTTGTTTTGAATATGAAATGAGATAATGTACATGATATGCTTTGAAAAGTGTAAGGCACTTTACAAATTTAAGGTATTATTAGACTCCTTTTATACTAGGCTGGTCATTAGCAGAGTCTGGGCAACTGTCCAGGGTGGCTGGTTATTGTGTATACAAGATAGGCCACTGGCAGTAGGCATAATCTCTGCATTCACTGGCTGGCTGGTATGGATCCAACCTACACTTTGTCCAATCTACACTTTTTTTCTCTAGTATCTAGCACTCTGAATGAATCAAAGAGGTTATCATGTTCTTTTTTACCTACTCCCTTTCCCACTCAATGTTTCTACCCACAAAAGAGACTCATAAGACATACATCTAGAGTAGGGTTCTTAATTGTTTTTGTGTGTGTGTCAGAAACTCCTCACTGGAAGCCTGTGAATCCTTTCTCAGGATGCTTTGTAGCTTATATTTGTAATGGAAAGAAAGTGAATTTAATGAAATTAAAGATAGCATTTTTTCCAACCAAGCTCACAAACCCCTTGAAATCTGTCCATGGATCCCAGGTTAAGAGCCCCTGACCAAGAGGCAGAAAGAAACTTAGAGGTCATTTAGTGTAACCCTTTCATTTTAAAGATGAAGAAATTGAGGCTTATAGACATTAAGTGATTTGACCAAAGGGCTGATGTGGATGAGAGAAAAACCTGAGTTCAAATATTATCTTACTGCCTTCCCATTTATCCCCTTCACCACTACTCATGGGCCACCTAGCTACCCATTTGTATTTTGACAATATTACAAATCACCAATCTGGTTTTGACATAGGGAAAAACCAAAGCCCAAAGGTTGTAAGTGATTTATTCAATGTCATAAAAGAGAAATTGAACTGGACATACCACGAGTTTTCAGAGGGCCTGTGCTGTTCTCTACTTATTTTTACATGACAAGAGAAGGGAGGAAGAGCTTTGACAGCATCAAAGAGCAGAAGACAAACTGCAGAAGTTGCATCTTGGGAAACATTCCAAATTCAATTGTCTGGTGGTCTGTGCATGTGAACGAGAATAATATGAGATCATACAACAGGCAGCCACAAAGGAAGCACTGTCAGGAGTCCTGCAGCTTAGGAGACTTATTCAGTTAGGCTTTGTGTCTGCCAAACACTTATTGGAACCTTAGTTGGCACGCCAAGAGCGTAGAGATAATGTAGCATTTTAACTAAGCGGTCATGCAATACATGATTCCAGGCTGTAGCCTTTTTACAAATTGGGCCAGCCTTTCTGTAAATAGCCATCCATCCGCAAGCTCCCCAAATAGAGGACTTGGTGGGAAAAGGTGATTGGATCGGCAGAAGTCCATGACCAGTAATGGAAGGACAAGTCAGAGAACAAGGAAATCTAATGCTGGCCCAGGAGCATCGCCTTTGCAAGAGAAGGGAAATATGATAAATGTTTATTATGCATCTTCTGTTTACATATACAGAGCTCTAGAGTCATAGAATGTTAGAAGTAAAAGTGAATTCCTCTCCTCCTAGGTAATTTAGGATAGGCACGTGCCTTGTTCCTAGGTCACCAATCCCACACTATACTATATACACTATATATATATATATGTATATGTATATATATACACATATATGTATACACACTCTATAATATATAAAATCCAATTTACTTGTGGATATGCCCAAGAAGAACCATGGGGACGCTGATGGATCATTCTACCAGTGAGACTAAGAGAGGCAGTCAACTTTAAAGATATCACAGCTCAGGAAGGGTGAGAAAAGAAATAAATCAGGAAGGACAACCATGGGTGCAGGTTAATTGAGAAAACATTTTGAAGGAAAAACTAGTTGAAATCCCAGTACTGTTTTTAAAAGGGGACAACTTCAAGCAGATAAGTTCTAATGATCCCACCTCCCTATTAAAAAAACATTTCCATATACTATATAAAATTATTGATAAGTTTTTTTAATTGGTTGAGAAACTTCCCTTAATTGCTACAAGAGACCAATCCTGTGCATTTCATTGTGAGTCATTTTATCTGGCTGTTCTGTATATATGTACCTTCTCCTCACTTCTAACACATATCCTGCTGATCCTGCCTCATTCCCCCCCCAGAATAATCCCAAATCAAACTTCCTTTTTTGAGTTTTTGTTTGTTTGTTTTAATGTTGAAAAAAGCTTTGCTTGGAGATGCCACAAGAAAGGTTTCCTATATATGGAAAGAAATTTTAGAGTATAGAGAGAAGAAAAAGAAAAGAGGCCTTGGCACTTGAATGCAGAAGAGGGTATTAGGAAGTCTTGGAGGTAAAGATAGGTCTATTATTTTCATGGGCATGAATTTAGAAATTTTATCACAAAATTGTACATTTAGAGCTAGAGAGAATCTTATTAGACAGATGAAGAAACTGAAGCCCAGAGAGGTTTAGTAACTTGCTCAAAGCCACACAGGTCCAAATGATAGAGCCAGGATTCAAACTCATGTTCTCTGATGTCTAATCCAGAACTCTTTCTACTGCACTGTGATGTTAGTTCTCCTTAATTCTACTTGTAAAAGTGAGGTCACAGAACGCAGAGGCCTGAGGACTAATGTTTCTGAGGCAATTTGGAAAGAACAACTGTATCCTCTTTGACAAGTCTGTGAACTTCTTTAAAAGCTGGCTGCATTTCTAGACTAATCCCAGTTCAGGAAAGGATCTGACACAATTAGGACATGGCGATGCTGCAATTATTTCCTTCAATTGAACTCAAGGCCAGGGTGGCACTCACACTTTTAACAGTGCACAGGACTCAAGGGCAAAGTCACTGCTTCACAGGGCACATTCCACTGAGGTGCCAGTCTTTGGGACAACAGCAGAGTGGCTGTTGGGGTCAATTTTAATTAGAAAATGGGAAACTCCACCTCCTACAGAGAGGCTAGAGCTGGGCAACTCCATCAGACAACAATTACACATGTGTGTTTGTTTTAATTTATTTAGGCTGGGAGTCGTTTACCTATCCTGTTCACTATATGTATATCATCTCTATATCACTTCAGGAGATGGAAAGGTTGATCTTTGCAACATTTTCTGGGTGAACTTGATAATAAAACTGTCTGAATTTCTACGTCAGACATGGATTGATTATGTTTTAACATCTAGAACACATGAAATGTTTATATTCTTCTCCTCCTCCTCTGCCAGGAATGCCCTCCCTGGTCCACTTTATTTATCTGCATCCTACTGATCTTTGAAAACTTAAGGCAAGTTCCACTTCTTATGTTAAGGCTTCTCTGGTAAGTCCATTTCATGATGTTTTTTCCTCTCTAAATTCTTTTGCATTTTCCTAGCAACAGGTAACTTACTGATGGAGCTAGGTCATATAGTGAAAAGAACCCAGACTAAGAGTCAGGTAGACCTTAATTCAATTTCTGCTTCAGTTTTTATTAGTTGTGTCATCATGGGTAAGCAATTTAAGTTTAGTTTCTTCATCCATAAAATGAGATACCATACTAGGGTTGTTATGAGCATCAAATGATATAATAAATGCAAAATGCTCTTGCAAAACTTCAACTGCTAGAGGATGTTAGCTATTACTATTTTTACTTCTTTTTTTTTCTATTTTCACTCTTTCATCATTCCCCCAACTAGGGGCACAATTAGGTAGCACAGTGTATAGAGTTCTGGGCCTGGAGTCAGGAAGACTCCTCCTTCTGAGTTAAAATCTTGACCCAGACGTTTACTCTCTGTATGACCTTGGGCAAGTCTTTTAACCCAGTTTCCCTCAGTTTCCTTATCTGTAAAATGGTATGGAGAAGTAAATGGTAAACCACTCCAGTAAGAAAACTCCAAATGGGGTCACAAACAGTGGGACAGAACTGAAATGACTGAATAACAACCAACTAGACTACATGTTTCTTAAAAACACAGAGTATCATATACTTCCTTTGTGTTTTCAATAGGTCAATTATGAGTACAAGAACAATTAAAAAATAACATGGTGGTGGGTTTATAAGTGGCAAACATTGCTTTTAGTTTCCATAAGAAACCTTGATCTATAGTTTCTTATTATAAATATATCTATTAGGGGCTTTTAAAATTAGTCTCATTTAAAATTTATTAGAATAGATACAAACACAATACACATATGTGTATGTATGTGTATTTAGAAATATCAGTTTATAATACATATAACACATATGAAAGGACACATGGCAGAGCAGACAATGCCAATCTTAGAGTCAAAAAGATAAGGGTTCAAATTCTATCTCTGACCCCTATTGGTTGGGTGACCATGGGCAAGTAACTTAACTTTCCAGTGTCTATTACAAGTCTAAAACAAAATGGACAAAGATATACCATGTATATGTCTATTTCATTTTCTTTTTTTTTGTGAATTTTGATATTTTGATGGATTTGTCATCCCATTGGTCTGGATTCATCCTAGTGGTGTGGGATTCTCCCTCCAATGAGTAAGACTATAATAAGTTCATGCCTGCCTACATGGTGTCACTTTGGTTCATATTCTACTATATAATTTCCACAGGGGGTACCATCCTCCAATCTCTTGACATTATTATAGAAACCAAAAGAACCAATCCATACCCTTTCCATTCTTAAACACACAGAGATTAATTGGAAAGCCTTGGGAAGAACTGCTATTTCCATAAATCTCACCACCAAACACAAAAGCACTCTTGAAAAAATTCACTTGTTAGGACCATTTATAATGGTTTATGGAAACACCTAGCTTTCACCTAAACAAAGCTAACTCAGTCACTTTTACAAAGCTTTAAATGTGAATTTACCTTTTTTTAAAGCAAGTTCTTCTCTTCTAATGTGTCTTCTAAGGCCATAGTTTCAAATGGAAATAGAAGGGAGATGAGTGGTCCAATTGTACTTGCTCTACAGGGTAGTGGTTGTCAGAGTCCCTTTTCTTTGATTGAATGAAGCTCATAAGAATAAGAACCCAAGTTGATGGAATGTCATCTAAAAACAGTACCTTTCAAACTACACAGATAAAACTTCCCCAAAGTGTCTCCACTACAGACACTTCAGCTAATTCACTCTTCCCCCTGGAGAAGGTGAAAGTTATAGAACAATAGGGCTGGAAGTAAAATTAAAAAATAAATCAACCCATTCCCTTGCATACCCTTAAATATATATATATATACACATACTATTGGAGAAAAACCACTTAAATACTCATGAATCATCTATTTATAAGTAACATTTTAATAAAAAATCTTTTGTATTTTTACTATCAACATTTCTTAACATAAAGATTTCTTAAGTATCACATTCTTTTCACAGACTTCTTCTATATGTCTGTGACATCGGCTCTTCCTTTGGAGGAACCCCTTTTAATGTCTGTGATTTCTCATTTGGAACTGAAATTACGGTTTCAATAATAATCCATTTCAATAATGTTTCAAATAATAAGTTCTCATCTTCTTCCTACCAATTAGTATCGCCTCCCCTATAATTAATTTGTATATATTTTATTGCAATATTTGCTTATCTGCTTATAAGTATCACAGAGTAGAATATAAACTCTTTGAATGGAGGTACTATTTTTCCTTTTGTGTAGGAAACTCCCAGAGTGGAAAATACTTCTATCATGGCAAATGAGTCAGTTGTCTGTAATCTATATTTTTAAGAGAGCTTTGTGGGTAACTTGATTTTAAGTACCTTCTCCATGGTAAAATATTAATGTGTCAGAGACAGTCCTTGAACACAAAGCCAGGTCAGTACCCATTATGCAACACTGTCTCTCTCTGTGCAAATAATAAACACTTTAGAAATGCTTCTTGAACTTAATAGAGGAGGGACAATGGACAAAGTCTCAAAATTAAATCAAGATTCTCACTCTTTTGCATCAGAGCAATTTAGTCCATCTTCTTAATGGATCTCAAATAATTCCTTCCCTAATAAGAGAACTCACTGATTGGTGGCAAATAGTATTCTTGCCAGTCAAATGCTATTTAGTGATTGGAATTAATTTGGCAACAAATCAACAACAGACAGTTTGACAGACTGGAGATTTCACAAAAGGGATTACTCTGTCCATTTATGAATTCTGATAAACATCCAAAACACAATGCTAAAGCTGGGATCTTCTTGAGGCTAATGCGCAGATAATAAGGACACTTGGGGAACTAGGAAACAGGAAAAAAAAAAGACCTCTTTCACATAAGACATCTTTCTCAGTGGGTCTTGGAAATCATGCAAAAAGAGTAATAGACACTGCAGAGTCAGTGTGCCCGGGGTTAATGTGATGGTATTAATATAATAAGTGTCTTGATGGGAAATAAGAAGGCAAAGAATGGCAGAGGGCATCTCCACTCTGAAAATGAAAATTAGTTACTGCAAATAGAATGACATTTTGCATGTTTAAAGCATTGTGGAGCTAAAAAAACAAACAACTTCAGAATGCTTGAGAAAGACTGACTCGTTGATCCTCATTGATTCCTATAGAGCCTCAAACATTAGCCAAACTCAAAAGCCTCAAGGAATCCCATTCTACTTTGGGATAGGGCTAATCATTAGGAAGCTCTTCCTTATGTTGAGCCAAAATCTGGTTCCATATGACTGCCACATTATTCTTCGTTCTATTTTTAGGGTCAAATAGAAGAGCCACATGTAGAGTCTAACTTCACTTCTTACATGTCTATCATGTTTCTCCTTCCTGATCAAGGATGATAACAGCACCTACCTCACAGGGTTGCTGGGAGGATCAAAGGAAAAATTAGTTATAAAATGCTTAATATAGCAGCTGGTATATAGTAAAAGCTTAATAAATGACATAATCATAGGACACATTTATTAAAAGAGGGATTTTCAACTTTTTCTTTTCAACAAACCCTTTGCCACTACTGTTAAGCCTATGGATCACCTCCCAGAATAACATTTTTATATGCACAAAATAAAATACATAAAATTAAAAGGAAAAATTATATTGTCATAGATACATTTGTCAAAATGTTATCAAAAATCCATGGACACTAAGTTAAGAACATTTACTCTGAGATAACATTTTGTCCCACTGAAATAAATGTGTTTACAATAAACACAGTAGGAGTTTGTTTTCTCTACCCATGACGGCATTTTATGTGACTCTAAAGATATATTCTATTGTACATTATCATTTTCAAGCATCTTTCTCTGCTATTTACAAACCTTCATCATTATCCTAGATTCTTAGGGCTAATTGCAAAGGCTGACTTTTCTGTTAATTTCCCAATATTTAGCAGTAAATGCTCTCTAAATGAATAGTCATGTGGCAAATGTTATATCTACACCACTAAACGGTGAAGACAAAATCAAACACATAAGTGATACATATTCCAGCACCTTTTTTTAAGGATATGGGTCATAGTGGACCAGATCTAGGACAAAAAGTAAATGCAAAGAATAGAAAAATCTGCCAAATCCTCCACAGGTGTTTTCATATGAAGGACATGCTTCTCAGGGTTTGTAGAATTCTTGTTCCTCCCATTAGTTTCTTCATGTCAATAAAAGCACTAGGATCTATGTGAGGGTCACAGGACAAGTCTTCTATAGCAAAGAGATTTGAGACTGGAATGGTCTTGCTTATTGGGAGGGAGGAAAGGTTCTAATTGTGACCACTCCTTTTAAATATGGTTCTGCTTTTTAAGCACTCTTGATTTGAGAGTATGAACTAGTTAGGGTGCATGTGTTTGGGAGAATAGACAATCTTTCTGAAAGCTACGTAACCAAAGCACATGTGCCTGAATTTCTGAACACTTTTATTTTTTCTTCATTAATGATGAGTATTTATGGTAATTCAGTTTTGACAAACATTCAAGAACCTCAACCTCCTCAAATGTAGGGAGCTGTTTTTTTTTGAAGAAACCTATAATATGCTGTTTCTCATAATTAATGGAAAGATATCATATTCAGTGATACTTAGAGGTAACCAAGTTAACCAAGGTTACCAAAGTCACCAAGGAATAGACAGTCTGTCAAACTTGAGTACAAATATTCTAAGAATCACCTTAACCAGAGTTAATGTTATCCTACGAGTATTGAAGGAGGAGGGATAATGCTATCTGTAAAAGTTAATAAGATGGGGGGAAAATCCCATTGAAGTTTTGGCTTGCTAACTTAGGAGACTACAAGAGTGACCATGTTTCAAAGAAAATTATTAGCTCAACATGAAAATAAAAAGTATTAAAATAAACTATACCTAAAGCTTTTTTTTCCAACTAAGAAACCTCCTAAAAGGGGGTGGGGTGAGGATTTTGCTTGCCCTTTCGGTAGACCACAATGATATTATATTTAATACTTCAATTACTCTCACCTCTTCAGGAAGAAATTCATATCCTAATAGCATCTTGAACTACAAAGTCGGTCACAGAAGAAAAAAAAGCACTGGCTAATTAAAAAATTAACCAAGAACAATCAAGGGGTACCCTTCTTATTCATATGGGTTATTCTCAAAAAAATTATAAGAATTATAAGAAATTATGGGTTGCAATTTTGGGGGTAATAATATGCATTGTTTTCCCCAAACTTTTTTTTTAACCATCCCTGATTTAAATAATTCAAGAATTGATCCCTCAGTACCCTTCAAATTGTTTTGCCTTCATCCTGGACCTTCTCTGTGTACATTTGGTCTAGTTCAATTATAATCCACTGACCAGAAGGTGGAGGGATAAGCAAAGGAAGAGTTAGCTAATTCTGCCTCTCCTGAGTGGTAGTCCTAACCTTTCTTTGTTCTTCCACTTTTCTACAAAATAGTTTTAAAACATGATTTCTTGTTCTTAGCTTTCGCAGTTCATTCTGAGGCTTAGCAGTACTAGCATGATTCCTATAAGACTTTGTCACACTTATTTTTATCCTCTGCTCTTGTTTCCAAATTGCATATATGTGCTTTCAAAATTTATTTTGTGGGCAGCTAGGTGGCGCACCAGCCTTGGAGTCAGGAGGACCTGAGTTTAAATCCGGCCTCAGACACTTAACATTTACTAGCCGTGTGACCTTGGGCAAGTCACTTAACCCCAACTGCCCTGCCTTACTCCTCTCCAAAAAGCAGAAAAAAAAATTACATTGGTCAGTGAGTTCCCTATATATACCATGTAAATAAGTCTCTTTAAATAACTCTACTTTGGGGGCAGCTAGGTGGCATAGTGAGTAGAGTGCTGGCCCTGGAGTCAGGAGGACCTGAGTTTGGATCTGGCCTCAGACACTTAACACACACACACAAACCTAGCTGTGTGACCTTGGGCAAGGTTACTTAAACACATTTGCCCTCCAAAAAAAGCAAAAAAAATTTTTTTTTAATTAAAAAATAAAATAGGTAACTCCACTTTTTCTTCTCTACCAGAATAATTTCCTTTAGGGGTGGCCAGGTGGCTCAGTGAGTAAGAGCACTGGCCCCAGAGTCAGGATGACCTGGAATCGAATCCAGGCTCAGATACTTACCACCACACCCAGAAATAACTGGCCGTGTAACCTTGAGCAAATTACTTAATCCCAATTGCTTAAAAAAAAAAAAGAATAATTTCCTTTAGGCTTTTAAATCTCATTCTTCAGAATTTCCCATTAGCCTTAGGCTGAATTTCCCTTGTAGATGTTTAGTTTGAAGGATAGCCAAAGGAAAACCAGGGATTTAAATGAATCTTTAAGGGTATGGAAGATTTAGAAAGGAGCAGATTAATTCAGAGAATATTTCATAGAGTTAAAAAAAATAAGCAAAGGTATGGTTAGATAAATGAATCTCCCATGGGTAGAGGACAGTGGAGGATCTTCCTGAACATAGCATGAGAAGAATGTAGGGGAAGGAGTGGCTAATACCTTTGGTCAAGAAAGGTGGGACCCTGGAAGTCAGGAAGGGTTTATTTTATACTTGAAGGACAATAGAGAGTCACTGTAGATTACTGAGCAAAGACATGGAATTTCAAAAGTCATGCTTTAGGAATATCCTTTTGTCAGTGGTGTGTAGAATGCTTTGGTAATGAGCCAGATGAGGTAGATTGGCCAGTAAGGCCAGTAAAGCAGTGATCCAGAGCTGAGGTAATTGGGGCCTCTTTTGGATGGTGGCAGTAATAATTGTTTAAAAAAAAAAAAAAGATGGCTACGTTAACTCTCCATTTTTATCTGGCTTCAGCTCTGATGAGGAAAGTATAGTAAAGAGACCCACAGGCCATCAGATAAGTTGGTCAAAATCTTTCTAATGTAAAGAAAAACAGAGTCCAGGCAGGATCAAAGCAGGAGCATCCATCTAATAACAAACTTAATTTTGTTGTGATTGTCTTCCTTCATTGTGGTCCAAGGATGGAGGGAAATGTTGGTCTTGATTATCTGATTGCCAGAAGAGATGTTGGAGTCCTACTGGGGTAGAAGGATTGTAGAATGCTGTGTCTAGGACACAGAAGGTCTAGAAATTCAGTCTCAAGACCACTTCAGATAATAAGACAGTGTAGTGTTGCATAAACACCCTCCACATAGGAGTCCTAATGATATCGTAAATTCTATGAAGGTAGGAAACACACAACAAACATCACCTCCATCCCCTCACAGAGCACAGAAAAGTCTGGTTACAGAGAAGACACTCAATAAATATTTACTGGTTAATGGTCTGTTTGGACTACTGGGAGCCATTCATTTAATTTATCTGAATTATCTTCCTCATATGTAAAAGGGAGGCAACAATGTCTAACTCACAGGGTTCTTAGAACAACATAATGAGATAATAGACATGGTAGTGTTTTGAAAAGCATATAACAATGCAAATATAAGGCATTCTGTCATATTTGTCAGTATTGATTTCAAGGAGAGCCTTGGAAATAGATGTTGCTATTCAGCCCTCTTTTTAGTCATGTCTGACTCTTTGTGACCCCATTTGGGGCTTTCTTGGCAAAGATTCTGGAGTGGTTTACTGTTTCCTTCTCCAGCTCATTTTACAGATGAGGAAACCGAAGTGACTTGATCAGAGTCACAGAGCTAGCAAGAGTCTGAGGCCAGATTGGAAGTCAGGAAGATGAATCTTCCTGACTCCAGGTCCAGCATTCTATCCCCTGTGCCACCTAGCTTCTCTGGATATCTTCTCTAGCCCTTTATAAAAGCAAAGAGCCTTAGTTCAGGAAGAAGGAGCTGAAGGCAAGAGTAATTAAAGTGATCTGATATTTTTTTCCTAAGCTGTCACCAAAACATATATTGGATTAAGGAGGTTTATCTAGACCATGCTCTTCGTTTTACTTACAAGGAAACTGAGTCCCATGGAGTTATGTGACCTGTGTGCCTGAGGTCATACAGTAAGTAAGTAGCAGAGATAAAATGTAAACTCATGTCCCTTGACTCCTTATCTAGTACTTTTTTTTTTTCTCAATGCACTGGCCAAGAGCAAGAAATTCTTGCAAACCTGGTAGGCATATCAAGGATTCCAAGGAGATAGGGCTTACAGTTTGGGGCCTGTTACCCAAATCTAAGTATAGACAAGATAGGCTAGGTACAGTCGATTGAGGGACATGCTGGTTAGGAAGGTCTTTTTGTTTCCTGGTTCTCCCTTTCCAGACCAACTCAACGATCCTTCCCAGCTCCATAATGTAATTGTTTCAAAGTGGATAATCTGTGGGGATGAGACACAGAAAGCTTCTCTAACAGCTCTTCTTGTATAACAGACGATGTCAACCTTCAGTTCAGCAAAAGAAGGAGGGATTGGCAGGCAGGCAGGATGACAAGAGTTGGGGCAGGTAGCACAAAGACCCTGAGATTAAAAGACTGATAAACATTTTGCTATAAATTTGGTATTATGGGAAACCAAATCTGCACACAAAGTCTTTTCTGGAAGAGCCAAAGGGGAAGGTTCTCAATAGTTAATACTATTTAAGACCTAAGGCTCATGTACATATATCCAATCTCTGTTCTCCCTCCCCACTACTCCCAGCCCCCATCATTACCAAAGGAAAACCTGGGGTTATCACCACCCCTGTCTACATTCTCCATAGCCTAAGTGCCTTGGATGGTCCTTCTAGCTAAACATCATCTACATAAATATATTATAGGAGAAATAAGTTAAGCTATACAATCTATTTTGCCAGGGCTGTCACCTCCCCTGGCATTTCGTTGTTGTTTAGTTGATTAAGTCATGTCCAACTCTTCATAATCCCATTTGGATTTTTTTTTTGGCAAAGATACTGGAGTGTGTTGCTACTTCCTTCTCCAGCTCATTTTACAGATGACGAACTGAGGCAAACAGGATTAAGTGACTTGCCCAGGGTCCCATGGCTAGTAAATGTCTGAGGGCAGATTTGAGCTCAGCGATCAGATGTCTTTCTGACTCCAGGCCTGGCATTCTATGCACTGTACCTTCTAGCTGGCAACACTTCTTACAGAGTGGTTGGCAACTTTGAGCCCTGTCCAAAGTGTCCAGCTTCTGGTGGTGTCATTACTACAAATTAGGCCAGAAGAATTTCTTTTAAAAGCCTCTAGACCCAAAATAAGACTGGTTCTTATAATCTACTTCAACCTATTTGTTTATAAATTCCCTTGAATTACATTGTTTCTGAGTGTAGGCTTAAATATGAAGTTTTCTGGAACTTAAATACACATTCAATGTCCAAGATCAAAAAAGGATCACTACATTTTTAACCATATTTGACCTATGAGATTGACGACTTTTGTGACCTAGGGAAAATAATCTCCCAGGGCCTTAGGCTTCTCATCAGGAAAAGAAACTGGATGATCTTTACATACCTTTTGGCTCTAAGATTCAAGGGCTAAATACCTATCCACTCAAAACCTGTTAAATGATAGCTTTCAAAAATGAAAATATTCAGACTACATGTAGAAATCCACTAGGTGGTGCTCAAGGGCAACCTGAGTTTGGCCTCTTCCCTCCTCCTCCCCCCTCCCTGCCTCCCTTCCTCCCTCCCTCTCTCTCTCTCTCTCTCTCTCTCTCTCTCTCACACACACACACACACACAGATACACACAAACTGAAAAGAGACTGAAAAGAAAACAGTTAGCAGAGGTGACCAGATCCAAGTAGAATAAAAATTCTCCTGCTTTTATGCTTGCTGCAAAAATGGACATGAATGAAGATGTAGCAATGTGATGAAACTACATCTTCTGATTTCAGATTCTAATGTATATTTTTGAAATTGATAACCAGTTTCCAGGGACTGCTATCCTCAGATATATGATACCTTGCCTAGTTTTAGTGGGAGAGGAAGATTTCTGAGAGGGTTTATATTGGTGTTTCCTATTTCAGTAACATAATAGCAATGACAGAAGAGCTTGTAGTACAGAGAAAGTGCTTAAGAAATGCTTGTTGAGTAATTTTGAACTCATAGGATCTTTAGTTTTGTGATAAATTAGTTTTTTTAATAAAAGAGTTGGGACATCAGACCCTAACTAATCCAAATCCAACAAATCTAACAAATCCAAATCCAAATGCAAAATAGGAATTTCCTCCTTATAGTATCCATGCTAAGTGGTGATAGGATTAACATTTAAGGTCTAGAGAAGAAACTGAGATTCATAGAAAGTAACTGGTCCAATATCACATACCCAGCAAACAACAAAAATGGGGTTCAAATTTATGTTCTGTAACTCCAGAGTTAGTGATCTTTCTGTTATAGCACACAACCTCCCTAGTCATCCAGCCTATCAGAATACCTTTACAAAGAGGAAATGAGCACCTCTCTAGGCAGCCCACTCAACTCTTGGAAAGTTCACTTATTAAAAAGATATTTTCCCTGAAATCATGACTATTATTCTTTGTAAACTGTCAGTATTTGTCACACTGCCTCTAAGGCTGAAACAGATAAAAATGCTGTATCAAGCCCCAGTGGATGAATGGTGCTGTGATGGTACCATTTCAAACAATATAAACATATTGATTTTTCCTTCTTTTTATTTTTATTTTGGAAAACCTTTTGTTTTGAAACCCATGCATAGAGTTTAGTGTCAAAATTAAATAAGACTTAAAAGAGAATTGTGAGATCCATGGTCTAATGAGGAAGAAATGGAACTTAGCCTTCAGGGACCCCCTAGTCATTGTGGGGAGACACTTCAGGGAACACTTAAAGTAGCTAACAATTGAAAGTGATATGAGAGAATCCATAAAGATGATAGCATAACTTAAGTGACTACAAGAGGCTCAGGTCTGACAAGTTTTACTGGAGACTTTTTTTTTTTGGATCAGGGCATGAACAGAGTGCAGGGTTGAGGGAAAATAATCTATGGAGAGGCAAATCACCACCCTTTTTGGAGTCTCAGCTTCCTTCTCCTTAAAATGAAGTTAATATTTTTTTTGTACAATCTATCTCACAGGATCATTATGACCATCACATGGAAGATTGTGTGTGAAATGTCAAAGTGCATATGTGTAAACTACTTTTAGATATCATTTTAAAGGAGGCTACAACCCTACTTTAGTCCAAAGCTAGCTCAGGACACCCCAGACAAATAACAATTCAGCACCTGGTTTGGGGCAGTTGAGGGCAGGGAAGAGAGGTAGGTCTGGGAACCCATCATCCTTCAAGTCCCAGAGCAGTCACAGTTTCCCTGAAAAAACAACAGTTCACTTAATCATCATTAGTACTATCTCATTCTTCTCATCTTTTTTTGGATAGAATTAAGATACAAATGCTCCTGGAAAAATGTGCCGCCATTCTTTTATATCTGATGTATTGTAGACTGTTGAAGGGGTATGGAGACATTTTTATAACTGAATAAAAGAGCTCAAAGGCAAGATCATGTTCTTTAGGTTCACTGCATCTTCTTGACCCCTGTAGTACTCAACGGGTTGAAAGAGATTATATCTATCTGTTCCTCCTCTCCTGTTGGTTGAATTTCTTCTGCTAAGTCTCTGTGTTTTGAAAGCTTTTAGTTTGAGGCAGATTGAAGATTATCATGTTTGCAAAGGAGTCTAGGTTCTTTTGGATACTCATGAGTATAAAACAGCGTAGGCATCTATGTCTGAGTGCCACTCAGATCAGTGTGTAGCCCTGGCAGAGCTTTCCTGCCTATGAATGGATCTCACACATACCATGGCATGTCTCAAATAAGGACAAAAGGTATTTGTGTGGCTGTGTCACAGGAAGACAACATGTTCTCACTGCAGTCTTTGTTGTGATATGGACAAATTCTAACTAGGCAGCTCCCTTGGAAATGTAAACTATGTTTCTTGGCTTTCAATCCAGAATCTGTTTGAGAAAACAACAAATATCAATCTACAGTCTACCATAAGCCAAACTCCGTTAGCAGGGACACGAGTGGGATTATGAAATCTTTCTTGACCCTGCTTCAATGAGTGAGGATTAGTATATAACCTAATTTTGTTCCTCTTAACTTGCTCAGAGAAAAGCATTAACAGACAGATGCCATGAGCTCTCCAGGGTTCTGAAAAGATACAGAAGGCAATTAACAGTGGGACTTTTCCTGTTTACTGACAGGATAGGAAACTATGTAATGCATTTCCAGAGGATGCATCTTCTCTCACCCTCTGTTACCTTCCCATTTTCTCTCCTCCCTTGCATTTATCACAACTGTGTTCCTGCCACTCCTGGCAGGTAAAAAGGCAGCTTGTTATGATGAGCCAATATTCAGCACTGTGATAGGGAAGGTTCATCCACTAGGTTTCTTGTGAATTGCACAAGAAAAGGAAGAGACTGAAAGGAAATGTGATAAACTATAAAGGCTCTGATGGAGGTGGCTCACTACTCACAGCCAGCTACCCTCACTATTGTGGTCAGTAAGTGAAGTCTCTTATATGCAAAGCCCAACTTACATTAGAATACATTCTGCCAAAGCTTTAGTTTGTACTTTACTCAATCACAAACATCTAAAGCCTGTGACTTGTCTTCTCCACTAGATTTTAAGTTCCTTGAGGACGAGAAATTTGCCTTCTATTCCATGCTGTACCCATGGTATGCACTTGATAAATACATATTGAGTTATCAAGTCCAACTGAAAAATGTCTACTGGGAATACAAGAAAGACTGAAGGATATAAAATTATGGCAGGTAAATAATTTATTAAAATGTCATGACTTTCCATGTTGTTGGACAATGAAACTATAGATATGTTTCACCAGTAATTTTTCTATCAAGTCTCTCAATGTCAAGGACACTGGGTAACAAATTAGAAAGATGATTATTGGGGATTTTGACAGATGGGTTTTAAGAGCACCACTAGAAAACCAAGATTACATTCCTTTAGTATTCAAATATTCCTTAAAAGGGAGTTGGAAAATATCTGGCTAATACCTACATCAGAATTGTCCCCATAGTTATAGTTGGAAAATAAAGGCTTTGACCAAAGCCTGTAATGTTGCTGCTGAGTTTATTGTTTGCTGGTCTATATATGAACTTTTAAAACCTACCAAACATTCAATGGGGATATGTGGAGTGGGGTGGATGGCGTAAAATATTTCCTACTCCATGCAAAGAAAATAATTGTACCTATTTGAAGACAGGAAACTTAGAAAATGTAGACAAAGCTATTGATAAAATTCTATTATAATGGTCACAAGTGAAGGTACTCCCTATACCAGTGGATGTAGATTCTAATCTCCTTACTATTTCTTACTCTGTATGATTCTTATCCAAAATCTTAAAAAAAATCCTCTGCAGAGAAGCCACTCAACACTCTGAAACCTTTCTCTACATCTTTTAGAAACTTAGGGTTACTGATAAATCACTGGCTATCTAAATTTAGTTTCTTATTGTCTATACATGTGAGGTCCACCTATTTTTCTTGTTACACACACTCTCGATTTTAAAAGCAAGTTGTTATTGGTAATATGATTTTACTCAATATCTTTCCTCTGACTTTTGAACTGCTTGTAACTTAGGCTCTTCTGAAATCATGGAATTCTATAATTCTAAGCTATGTGGCATCACTGGGAGAATATAAGAGCGAAATGTTAATGCTACAAATTTAAAGAACTGTGTACTCCCAAGTTTCCTACAAATATATTTCTATAATATTACAACTTGAAAAGTTTGGAGGGATTTTCCTCCATAGTCTCTAGGGTTAGCATAAAAGCCAATGTACACAGAGATAGGGACTAACCCTGCAATATCATTAGTATAAGGACCTCATAAATGAGTAAACTCCTCAAAGCATGTCTTTATATTGTCTACAACTTACAGTCTCAAAGAATTGCCTAAAGTACTGAGAACTTAAGTAATTTGCCCATGATCATATAAGTCAGTACTTAAATGTATCAGGACTTAACATCAGATCTTCCTGGTCAGGTCTCTATCCATTATGCCTCCATATATGAATATGAACATACAAACATATATATACACATGTATATGTTTATACTATGTTATACATGTGCACATATATGATTTTATAAAAGTATGCTAAAATTGGTTAAGAAAAAACTCCCACAGAACACAGAATTTGAAATTGGAAAGGGGGCCCTTAAACATGTGCTGAAACATATAAGGAAACTCAGGAAACTTCATTTGACAGATAAGGAAACTGAAACTCCAGATGGGGGTGGTGCTAGTCATAGACATATTAAATAGAGGAGTTTCTAAATCTCCCAATCCAAATGCTTTTTACACTATGCTTTGCTACCTGTCATTTGCCATGGCATAAATAGAGACATGCCACAGCTAGGAAGAAAATCTTGTAATGGCAAAGAGCCAAATTTTGAGCACTTCTTGTGGTTTACAGAGCATAATATTTACAATAATACTGTGATGTAGGTGGAGCCATAATTATTATCCTTATTTTATAGCTGAAGAAGTTGAAGCTCAGATTGTTTAAATAAAGTACTCATGACCACCCGATTAGAAGAAGTCACAGTTGTGAACTGATCCTGGGTCTTGTAAATTCAAGTCAAATATGCCACATTACCTCAAGCAGGAGGGAGAGAGAAGGGAAGAAGAGGAAGGGAAGGAGAAGGAGGGAGAAGAGGAGGAGAAAGAAGAGGAAGAAGAGGGGGAAAGGAAGAGGAGGAGGAAGATGAGAAAGAGGAAGAAAAGGAGGGAGAAGTGTAAGGGGAGGATGAAGTGGAGGAGGAAAAAGAAGAGAAATTAGTTGGTTATACCAACCACCCAGGAACATGATTAGCACTAGAACCAATATATCCTTAAGGCAAAGTGCCTTATCCTTCTGAAATACTTTGATGAACGGTATCAATTTCTGCTTTAAGATTTGTTCAATAATTGTCAGATTTACTGAAGAGATACAGGGCCTTTGAGAAAGTGGCTTCTGGAAAACCTGTCTGAAGTTCTTGTACTACATTTGTAAGGGAAGTCAGGCTCATTTGCCTCACCCCATCCCATCCCACCCTTCTGCAAGGAGTGAAGAGAAAGGAACTCTCAGGGAAGGGAGGTTGAAAGGGTCAACTAAGACATCCTTTATGGTAGGCTTGAATATCCTATGGTTGAAAAAGAGACAAATGCACCTGAGATTAGCGGTTCCTGGAGTGGTTTATGCTGAGCAAGTCCAAAGGTTGAAGATGACCCACTAGGGACGGTTTTTAATTCCAAGTAATGATTTGGGTGAGGTAAAATGAGGACAGTTAAGAAAGTGGGAAGGCTACCAATGTATCTCAGTTGTTTCCTTTTTTAAAAAGTTATGTCAAAAAGCATTATCTGTTTATTGATATTACTTAAAAGCAATGTTCAATATGAGATCTTTTTTTCAATAAGAGATCTTTTCATTTTTTAAAGGAGAAAAATTTTACTCATTTTTGTATCAAACACAAACATAACTTAGGGCTCACTCCATGGACACTACCCATAGACCTATTAGGAGTCTTTCTTGACTTCCTCTGTACCACCCAGCATGATTCAGTGCAAAGAACACTAGCCCTATAGTCAGAGAATCTGAGTGGGAATCCTAGCCTGCCACTAGATAGCTTAGTGATGCTTAGTAAATAACTGAATCTCTCAAAGCCTTGATTTATTCATCTGTAAAATGAGGAAATCCAAGATCTCCACAGCACAAAGTGAGGTTAAGGAGAGCAAATGATGCTTCTTTCCTTAGGATTATAGATGTGATCTAACAAAGCAGATCCAATGTCAAACAAATCTAAAACAGAACATGCTTCTGCCCTGTAGCATTCCTAAACCATGGGTTTGTTTTGCTGCTGAGAAGCTAGTGTGACAAGCCACAAGGTTCCAATCCTATCACTGATATTTAGTATTTACGTGACACTATGGAAACAAATCAAAAGAAGTGCCTACATGGTCCTACAGACTCTTTGGAAATTTTGATTAATAACCAAAATAGGAAAGTAGGATAGGGGTTTTCTGTCCAGCATGGAGAACAGTATTTCTCCTGTATCTGAGCCATGCCCCAGTATTTACATTGTATATTATGAAATAGCAGGAGAAATTCGGCATTTTTTTTACCTTTTCTTTTTGGAGGGGGGGAAGTTAGGGCAATTGGCGTTAAGTGACTTACCCAAGGTCACTTGGCTATTGTGTGTGTGTGTGTGTGTGTGTGTGTGTGTGTGTGTGTGAAGTGTCTGAGGTTGCATTTGAACTCAGGTCCTCCTGGCTCCAGGGCCAGTGCTCTATTCACTGAGCCACCTAGCCACTCCAATTCTGCATTTTTTAAAAGAACTATTTGTTGTCTCTTATATAGTGAAACTTGGCACAACCTGGATTTGTTTAGACCCACTAAGGGTGTGTGTATAGTGGTCAAATTACTAATATTTGTTGAATAAAGTGACAAAAGGATCTTTGTTATAAAGTACCAGCTGATTACATAGTACTGTGGTATAGGGGAAAGGACAGTGAATTTGGACTGAGATTGACTGGATTGAAGTCTAAGTATCCACCATATGATAACTGGGTAGCTAAAGGAAAGTCATTTATCATTCCTAAACCTCAGTTTCTTTTTCTGTGAAATGGGAAAGAAATATTTTCCCTTTGAATCATGTGAGGATTAGACAGGATAGAATGCTAACATTACTTTGTATCTGGAAGGCCCTTCACAAATGTCAGCTATTATTGTTATACATGTTGAAATAGTGCCTTTAGTATATGAATGTATTATCTTTTTATTTTCTATGTCATTGATAACTTTGAATGCCTGGTTCTTGGAATTTTCTTTCATAAGTTATGAATGTTATGTTAGTATGTTATCTCAACATGATGGGAAGAGAATGCTTTTATACCTCTTTTTTGAATTATAAGATGCAATATAATATCTGCCATCTACAATAAATGTTATTATTCCCAGAATGGTTAGATAAATCTTAAGACATAATTATATTTGTGGTTGACATGACCTTAGAAGATATATATCTACATGAAAAATAACATAATAATTTTTCCTTAGGCATATTTGAGCTATTGTTTGCTTTTTTTAAAAAAAGAAAAATACCACTGATATTTAGCCCTGCAACTATAGGCAATCTATTACTAATGGCTTTGATCTATCCAAAAGTTCAATAGGGTATTTGAATCATATCTTTTCTGGATCTATTCATATATTTTCAAGAATACAATATGCCTAACTTAGTATGTTTGAATTCCTAATGAATTGTGGGTTTTTTTTACTAGACTAGAACCTCACAAGCATCCTATTTGAACTTTATGTCTGTAGGCATCTCTGTTTTCATTAACACATGCTTATGGAGCAATTACTTAATGGTCCTTGTTAAAGCTTTTTATTTCATTATCAAAACTGAAATTTGACTTCCAACATTTCTGTGAACCTATGCAATTTTAACCATCCCACAACCACAATGAGTTGCAAACAAACCTCTCTTCCCACTTTGCATAGTAAAAAATCCCCACTGTTGTCTTGAGGGCTATGTGAAGATGGGGATGGTATATCAGTAGGGTTTTGCTTTTTAGTGCAGGGAATGAGAGATACAGCCTCTCACATCCAATCTTTGTTTCCCCACCTACTTTGTTGTTCAGTCATTCCTGTTGTGTCTTAATTTTTTTTAATCTCATTTAGGGTTTTCTTGGCAAAGATACTGGAGTGGTTTTCCATTTCCTTCTCCAGTTTATTTTGCAGATGAAGAAATTGAGTTAGAGTGAAATGACTTGCCTAGGGTCACATAGATAGTCAATGTCTAAAGCCAGATTTGAACTCAGACTGATGAGCCTTTCTGACTTTAGGCTTGGCACGCTGTCCCCTGTACTACCTATCTGCCCTTCCTACTCACTCCTACATCTTATAACTAGGCATGTATTTCAGGGATGATTGCGCTCTGAAGGAAACAGAAGAAAGAAAAATCCAATTAGGTGTACCATGACCTGACCTTAAGAGTACTATGCTTTTTCTGGTCAAGTGAATACAAAAAGATTTCTCTATAGTCCAAACATAAGGAATAGCAATGCAATATCTCTCAATGGAAACTACACTCTCTTTGGAAGACCAAGAGACAAGTATATGATTTTTTCCCCCTGAATTTTCTCAGCCTCCAAGATTCTTCCTCCTGAAGAAAAGGGATGGATGCAAAGGTAAACAGAAAACGTCTTTCTTATATTTTATTCAACATTGCTCAACTTCTGCCCCATTTCTGTTTTTAGAATAGTACTGACAAGGCAGAGTGAGTCAAGAGTGGCTAACAGCTGGCATTTAAAGTTTGCAAAGTGCTTTACAAATATCTCAGTTTATCCTCACAATAATCCTGGGAGGCACGTGCTATTATTAACCCCATTTTATAGATAAGAAAACTGAGGTAGACAGTCATTAAGTGACTTGCTCAGGGTCACAGGGGTAGAGTGTGCCTATAGTAGAATTTTAACTCAGGGCTTCCAGGTCCAGCTCTCTGTCTGCTGTGCCTTCAGCTTCCTCTAAATAGCCCCAAAAGAGATTAGTAGGGTAACATCCTGGCCTTACCTGATAAAAAAAAAATTACAAGCACAAGCAAGGTCATTCTCCTCTCCTACTTATATCTTTTTTGCAGGTGATATCTGGTTATGATAAATAATAAAAGTCACCTCAATCAACAGAAGTCAGAGCATAAATATTGAGAATAGCATTAAGTAGGTGAAAGGAGGAAGTGTCACCAAAGGGTAACTGACTGAAAATCTTTCAAGGGGTATTAACACTAACTCTATTTTACTCACTAACACTAATTGTATTTTAGCAACTCAACTGCTAAAGGGCTCCTTGCTCTCCTCTGCAGCTGCCACAAACCATCCCTCCCTCAAGGTCACTTCCCCAGATTTACCACAGCCCAAAGATGCCACTCAGTCCTACCGTACAACTTAGAAGGTTTTGTCGTTAGAGAAGGGAAGTCCCTAACTGAGGTTCTAAGGAAATTTTTCAATAATTACTTTCTTGCCCTTATTCTGTTTTATGTATATCTACACAGGTCTTTTCTGAAGGACAAAAAAAGGAAGCACCTTACCCAAAAGGAATTTTGCTCAGGAAATAATATCCAGTATATGAGTGTTGATAAATCTGTAAGAGACAAACAAAGAAAATGCCATGAAACAAAGTCTGTAACTATATACACTTTACTTCTTCATCACTGCCAACTCTAGTAAAACCTCTTTAGAACACAAGGAGTTAATCCCCAAGCCAGGAAGCAAAGCTTTTTATTTACTTAGCAAGTTAATTTACATAACATGTTTGTTTTCTTTTCATCCTTTCCACTCAGTACCCAGGGCAGTGTCATCCCCATGGCTACCAGGTTTGTGATTAAATTAAGGGAGCATGTTCCCAGCTGTGGCTAAATATAGCACCTGGTATTAATGAGGACACCTTGGTCATTTGGAGGCAGTCAGACATGGTTATAGCTAGACACAACAGGACAATAATAGATACTCACTGCTGGAGTCCTCTGGAAATGGTAGCAAAGGGTAAAACCAGAAATACCATTTCCCTGAACCTACTGAGTTGCAAAACCCCATTTTGAGGCCAAGGAAAGTTTAAGCTGGGTAAATTAATCACCCCTCTATACAACCTGGTGTGTTACTTTTTTTTAAACTTCCCAAAGGATGCCATACAGATGGAAAACCTACTGAGAAGCCGCAAGGTAACTGACTTCATCATGATTTTATTGATGTCAAAAGAAGGGTGTGTTTATGCATCTGCTGTTCCTTTAAAGCTGATATGAAAACTTTCAAGGGTTTTTGAGCCAAAGTCACAAAAATAGTCTTCCATGTTTTATTCCATTTGTCCTCCAATGCTCCACTGGCTACCAAAGCAGATGTGAGAATGTAGCATTTGAATGAATGACTGAAATTCCATCTTATTCATTCCTTCAATCAACTTTAGGCCATGATTTCTCTCTACTTCCTGGTTAGAGAACCAAATGTTAAGGAACGGATGGAATTTAGCATTGGGCTGCAATGAAAGGAAAATGAACTACTTCTCTGCTCTACAGAGGCACTGTGATGAAGTGGAAAGCAGGCAGGAGATTTGCTTCTCTCCTAATGGGGATGATGTAAAATGTACAGGCATCAAGGTAATATCACTGCAAAATACTTAAACATGAATTCTTGAAATGGCCCAAAGTTAGGGCATGAGTCAAGAAAGTGGGTGCAAACTATCAAGTAGATGCCTAGAGTTCACTGTGTGAATGAATGGTATAGAAATCACGGATAGAATTGTATCAGAGGATTTAAAACAGGAAGGAACATTAGAGATTATAGAGCCCATGGGTTCTTAACCTGGGGTCTATGAACTTGTTTATTAAAAGAAATTTTGATAAGTATTTAAACTGGTTTTCTTTGTAACCCTATACATTTTATTCTTATGCATTTAAAAACACTTTTCTGAAATGGGATTTATAGGCTTTATCATGGTCCCATAGGGGTCCATGACACAAAAAAAGTTAAGAATCCCTCATCTAGTTCAATCCTTAATTTTACACACCAGAAAGTAAGGGGTATGGTTTTATATATATATATATAGTAAATAACTGAGCTGGTACTCAAACTCAAGACCTCCTCTCTAAACCCCAGGCTCTTTCTATCACACCATGCCATGTCTTAAGTCAATGGATACAGATAAAAACAATGAAGTTGACAACAACATTCTGGAGGGATATTAAAAAAAAACCTTTGGGAGAAAGTTAATTTGGCCTTTGATGTGCTAATTAATTTTTGCTGTAATTATACTGTCTTTGAGGTTATGAGGCAGCACTTACCTTTTCAGGAAATGACCCAATGGCCAAAAGTTAGGCAACATCAAGGACTGTTTCAAGAAACAAGAATCAAGGATTCTACAAGTCAGAACCCATTTTGTCCTATGCCCCATGTCATCTCCCTCTGTAGACACATCTATAAACATAGCTATAGTACACCACAATAAATGATGCTTGGAATAGTGACCCTGAATCATCTATTCATTAAATTATGTTTAATAGACCACTTAGCAGGACAAGGAAGTGAATAGCATACTCTAGAAAGATTTTCAGCAAAAACAAACACTCATAACACACCACTTAAAAATCAAAATGCTCTGACACTGTATATTAACCCTTTATTTTGAAAGCTGCTGTCTGGAATGATTCCATCCTCACAGGATCTTGAGAGCTGAAATTTTATAGTACACAGCAGTATTTAAATGCCTAAGGAATAGTTTAACCTGAATGTGCTCCAGGATAATCACTAGATAATACCCCAGGGTGAAGTAAGGCACTTATTAGGTAAACCTGGTTTCCCCAAGGTCCTAAGAAACACGTACTTAAAATATGCTTATTTGGAAGACATCTTGCCAACCAAAGTATCTTCTATATCATCTACAATATGATTATGGGAAATTCTTCACTAATCAAAACTTCTACCCATTACATTGAAAAGCTAAAAGGGATAGATGAAATTGACTCTGACTCTTAGGTACCATGCTATAATGGAAATGAAGAATACTGTACTTTGAGACAGATCTGGAGTCAATATTGACTCCAATTCTTGTACTCTTGAGTGCCCCGAATATGATTCTGGGAAATCAATTAGTCAATCAACAAGCATTTAGGACATAACTGCTATGTGCCACATAACATTGTAGGCATTGTACAAGTCACTTCACTTCTCTGGGTTGCAGTTTCCTTACTTTATTCCAAATTGGAATAAATCAGGCATTCTTAACATTTTGTGTTAGACACCTTTTCAAAATGAGGACGGAAATGTTAAATATCACTTAGAGGATCAGTGAAAATAAAGATGCAATTATTTCCCCATTCAAGTTCATGGAGCCCTTGAAAACTATCCATAACCCCATCGGGTCGGGGGAAGTCTATGGATCCCAGGTTAAGAACTCCTGGACTAGAGAGTTTCCAAGGTGCCCTCCAGCTATAATAGTAATTCACAGAATGAATTCAGATGAATTCTTTGAAATTATCCTAACATTCAATTTAACCATTTCAGTGAAGATGTAATTATGTTCCATAGTCTAAATATTAAATGTATTTTAGCAATGTGTTATGAGTGAAAACTGCTGAACCAGGAATCAGGAGACTAGGGTTTCGATCCTGATTCTGCCACTGAGTTGCCAAAGGAGCTTATGAAAGTCATTTCCCTTTTCTGGATCCCATTTCTTTCATCTATTAAATAAGGGTTTAGTCAAGATCAGTGATTTTTTCTAATTTTAAAAAATTAAAAGCATTTTAAAATTAATTTTGGACTTAAATACATAAAGACACAGAGTATTTCTATGTATACAGCACAACACAAAAAGAGGATTCACTATAAAACCACAACTTTATGTTTCATACTGTTTACTCTCTTTCTTCTTTGGAAAAACTATATAAAAAGTACTACATGTTGTTTTCAAAACTTTTTTTTTTGCTTTCTATAATTCCTTCTAAATTTTTGTTTATTCTCTGCTGTGTGCTTTTTATATTTTTTCCTCCCTCTCCATGCTGCCCTAGAGATGGCTACCATTAAATTTAAAAATGTGTATATTTGTATGTATGCATGTATATATCCATACTGTACATACTATTTGTTGGTTATACATATATGTATGTATACCTAGATGTACTTTATATATCTATATCTCTATATAACCATACTATATATACTTCTATTTATCAGTTCTTCTTGTGGATAGATCAGTGATTCTTAAAGGTTTCCTTTCAGGGAGTCCATGAGGTCAAAACTATTTTCCTTGTGATACTAAGACATTATTTGCTTATTACAATACTCCCCTCTTTTTCCAATTACATATCTGTATGTGACTAGTCTGTCATAATAAACAAACCAAACAATATAATGCAACATATTTTATGGAGAAACAGATATAAGAATCCACCTATCTTCTATGAAGCTGATCATTAAAGAGATTTACAAAAGTATGTAAAACAATGCCACTTATTTCAATTTTTTGTCTTAGAAAATATATTTTTCATAAAACAGATTTAGTGAGATTATCATATAACAGGCTTGTTGTTATTTTAAATAAATTAATAAACATTTAAAATTTTTATCAGTTTAATTTCCAATATGGCAAATGACAGAACTCACATAACTAATCTTTTTGGGTCCTCAGTAATTTTTAAGACTTTGTGAAGAGTCTAAAAAGTTTGAGACCTATTGCATGATTATGCTTCTATGATTATAGATTCACTCGTTGAAACATTATCTATGCTGTCATATGCACACTCAATGAATCTGAGCATCTACTCCTTCAGAACATCCTCTTCCTCACCAATTTTGGGGAAGTTATTGCTGTATCAAGGTAGGGTTTGCTGTTTGCAAAGCTGCTGAGATCTCTTTAAAAGGACTGTAAATAAAGAAAAATTTCAAAGAGCCATGAACATGTGACAAGAGCATATGGCTCTAGATTTTTCTTTTATTATTACTAGAGTGATAAAGCAGCTATGATTCCCCAGGAGAAGCATAAGAACACTGGCTCCTGTGTATTAAATAGATGGCCACATGGAGGGATCCCATCAAAGACTGCTGTAGTATGATTCCAAAGTAGCTCTGTGAGCTGATAGAACAGCTTGGGAGGTAATGAAAGAAAGCCAGATGAGGAAAATTATGCTTTCTGCTCCCCCAAACCACTCTCTCTGTAAGCGGCTAATGCCAAACAGGACCACAGAGATCTGTTCTGGACTCCTACCATTCAGCTCCGCCCATGACAAGCTCATATTCTATATTCATCACAGGCTGATTCAAGGGTCTGTTTATGTTGAATACAATGGACTAGAACAGAAGAAGCCAGTCTTACTGCTTACTCCCAAGCTTGAGATTTGCAGTCTACCGTTGTGTACCTCTACAAATTTATTTGATGACAGGAAGCTGTGAAAAATAAGAGCCTTCTGTTATCTAGTTTTCCTTCTTTGCTCCTGCTAGCCAAAAGTACTAAAAGTTCAAATGAACTGTTAGGTAAATGTCAAATTATTCTGCGAAGTAAGATTATCAGAGAGCCTGTGGTGTAACACAATCCCTTACCTATCACCAAATGCCTACAGTAGACATTCCTCTTAAATCACATACCTAAAAGTTGCTTTCATATCCTTAATGCCAAAATCCCCACTCCCTTCTCCCATTAGCGACCCTGAAATCAAATGGGATCATTGAATGAATGATTTATTTATAATCACATTGCACTTTGCAAACTGTTCCTTTTTAAGGCAAAAATCTGTCAAAATATTCTTTGCCAAAATTTAGTTGTTAATACTGAAATCGTGGGCAGCTAGGTGGCACAGTAGATAGAATGCTGGACCTGGAGTCAGGAAGACCTGAGTTCAAATTGGGCCTCAGACAGTTACTACCTGTGTGACCCTGGACAAGTTACTTAATTCTGTTTGCCTCAGTTTACTCATCTGTAAAATGAATAGGAGAAGGAAATGGCAAACTGTTCTAGTGTTTTCTGTCAAGAAACCCCCAATGAGGTCATGATAAATGACTGAACAACAGCAACTAGAACGTGAAGCTAGGATGAAGAGCTCAAAGATGGCAGCAGAGTATAGGAATGCCCACACAAGTCAATCAGGTTTAGATAGATAACTGTCAGCTTACAAGTAGAGTGGAGCTGGGAGTCCAAATTCTGGTGAACGATTCAGAGTCAGTACGTACATAGGCACCCTAAGCCAGATGAAGGTAGTAGACCAGAAAACCAGAGAGGAAGATAAGGGCAAAGAAAACATGAAAATCTAAATAAAATGTTCAAATAGCAAGTAAAAAAAAGAGAGATCCAGAATGGAAAGGTGGGGCCAAAGCAGGTGGTGGACCAGAGTTAAGCTGTTGACATGAAGACTTTAATAACTAAGGCAATGCTGACCCTATCCAGGGAAATTTTAGTGTACTGGTCAGAGCACTGGAATAAAGAGTCAGGGAGACCTGACTTCAAATCCGGCCTGACATTAGCTGTGTAACCCTAAACAAGTCACTTAATCTCCCTTGGCCTCAATTTCCTTATTTCTAAACTGGGGATAATAATAGTAGCTATCTCCCACTATAAAGTATTTAAGTAATTATTAAGTGATTATAATAGTATACAAGAGGCAAGATGGTTCAGTCAAATATGTTTGGTCAAATCATACCCACATTTCTTATTCTTTATTTCTTTTTCTTCATCTTAAATTCTAAAATGGAATACTTATTTTCCCTCAAGTTTCCTATAATTTGCACTTCTTCAATCTGTTTCTGCTCATTAGTGAGAATAAGATCCAGAATAAAGAAAGTTCCCTTCACTATTTACTCTAAGTCAATAAACTGGTAGCCACTCACAAATTTGAGTCAGAGAACAGACACAAACAGAACTGTAGCAAATGGCTAGATAATTGGAGTCTCTCATCTTGCCTTCTGTTTCTACCTCTGCTTATATTCTCCTAGTGCCCTCCAGCATTTTAGTTATTAGAGTATATCTTTCATAAAACAGAAGCCTATCATCCTATTTCCCCTCTCTCTTACCCAATCTGTTCCTTTCAATCTTTCAAGAGTCATATTCTAGTTAGAGGTTCACCATGTTTGATACCCATACTTTGTGAATTTGTCTATGAATGCCTGAGGTCATGAGTTTTTTTTTAATTGGTTCCTTTCCTGGATTTTGTCTCCTGTGGAATTCAAAGCCACTCTAATGTTAGTCTTGTTTATTCAGGGTAGTTAATCTCTTAGTTATCTGCATACCCAGGCATTTTTCTCCAGCCCTCTTCCTTTTTGGTTTAAAGTCCTTTTGACTGGATTTCTAAGGACTAAATAGCCTTTTAGTAGCCCTTGTCAAACACATTCCATCCCTGGCCAAGATCCCATCATTATTATAATTGAATATGTGATACAGAAATTCAAATCCTGTTTCTCAGACATCCCTTTCTTACCAGTCATTTACATCCCCAAACTGCTTCTCCTTTGCTGTTGATTGACACAAGTGATGGATATATGATCTATTCCACCGAGATCTTCAGATTCTTGGCCAATACTTTATCTCCCTTAGAAATGCTTTCCAGATCCCTTATTTCAGTATCATTGATGCTCACATGTATTCAAAGTCGGGAGTAGTTATTAATTTTGACAAGTCTTAGTTAACTATTCTTCAAGTGTTGGATACATGTCCCAAATCTCTCTACTGTTAATGTTAAATTCACAAATAGCAGTTGTAGTAAATAACCTCTTGGTAAAAATGGTCTTGTCTTCCTTTGAGCCTTCTTGCATGATCCTGCACTTGATAACATGGATAGATTCATATCATTACTTGGAAGATAAAAAGCTATTCCTTCTTAATGGGATTAGTTCTCTCTCTTTGGGAAGAATCTCAAATCTATTATTTAGTTCAAAGCATACACCGTTCCTTTTCCCTTTTTTTCTGTGCCAGCTTGGGACATTACTAGAACAATCTCTATGGTGAATTAATATGACCACAGTGACTTTAGATAGCTCCTTACTTGAACATTAGTTTTAATCTGAGATCATAATCCCTTTACTTTATATTCTTAGAGAATCTCAAAAGCTTTCTTTTCATTCACTGTTGCTGCTATCATCATTATTATTAATTTCCACATTGCATTTTATGAGAATTTTTGTGTATGACTTAGAAAATCTTTTAAAAATACAATATTTCAGAATTGGAAAAATGTAGGTCCATGGGCAGTAACTAACTCAAAGTCACACAGCTCTTCAGGGTCCAAAAGTCATACTTCCTGTCTTATGATTTAGTATTCATGTTATTACCCCATTTCTTTACAGATACATCATATATAATGCTCTAAAATCACAAGACCTGCATTTGCTATTTTTTTTAACAGATATTGTTTCATTTTCTTGTCAAAACAACACTCTAATTATGGCATATATCAGTTTCATTTGGTATCACCTCAACACAAATGGCTCTCAATTTGTGTCTTCAGCCTCCCAATTTTCCTAAGCTCATGGCCCACATATCCAACTATTTTGCTAGATGGTTCATCTTGGATCCCCCATTGCTACCTTATGTGGTTACAGTAGAAAGGACACCAGATTTGGAGTCAGAGCATCTTGGTTCAAATACCCACCCTGCCACTTTCTACCTGTGCAATTTTAGGCAATTTAGTAGGCCTTTTTGAGGTTTTGTTTCCCATTTGTAAAATGAGGGTCTGATATATACACATATATGTATGTATGTATGCATATGGGCTCTAAGGACACTTCTTATTCCATAGCTATGATTTTATGCCCCAGACTCCAAGAACTCATCTCACACTTGAGAACTACTCTTCTTGTTACTTGATCTGTAGTGCTACAATTTCAGTAATTTAAGCTCAAAAATATCATTCATTTTTCACACTTTCTTTATCCTCCCATCCCATTTCATAGTCCATCAGTTTTAAAGATCTACTGATTCAGTCCTGAATGTCTCCTATCTATCACTGCCTTCCCAACCCCTCTGCCATATTACCCCCTTCATACCTTGATTACTGCCTGGTTTGATTATCATAATAATATTATGACATGACTCCTTCCCTCTAATCCATCCTACATGTTGTTGTCAAATCAATCTTCCTCATGGAAGATAGACTGATACCACTCTCTTGCTCAAAGATCTTCCACAATTCTTCACTGCCTAATGAATAAAGCCCAAATTTGATAGCTTGGTATTAAAGGCCCTCAACAATAGAGTTTTATAATCACTCCATTACTATACTTCAAGTGATTTCCCTTTATGTACCCCATAAACAACAAAAAAATGGAATATGAGGCACATGGCAAGGACAACTAATCATTCCCTGATGATGTTCTGTATTTTCCTTCCTCTATGCCATTGCTCATTCTGTTCTATATGCTTGGAATATTCTTCCTTTGATCATTTTCAGTTGAAACTATGCATAGAAATAGGGTTTTGAGCTCTACAAACCACTTTACATCTCATTTGATTTTCAAAATAATAACATGAAGTGAGTAATACTAGTATTATACTATAATAATACTAGTATCTCCCTTCAGTTGATAAGGAAATTGAAGCTGCGAGGCTCAAATTAAGTGACTCACCTAAAATCGCAATTACTGTTTTTTAATTGGGATTCAAACTTATGTGTTCTACCTCCAAGTTTATTCCTTGCAGATACTGGTTCTTAACAGTATAACCTTTCACATGTCTTCCTTTCATGGACTAATTTCTACAGTTATCACTGAAATATGCTTTTAGACTGGGTGACATGAATTTCATAGGTTTAGAGGTGAAACAGACCTTAGAGATCACCTAATCTAACCACTTTTTGTCATATTAAGGAAAATCAAGCCAAGAGAATTGAAGTGATTTACACAAGTCACAGAAGCAGTGAGTAGCACAGAAGAGATCTGAGGCCAAGCCCTCTAATTCAATTTAATGCTCCATTCCCAGCTCCATGGATCTACTTTTGGGTGGGAATTCCTGGCAAACACAAAGGGACAAAACTCCTTTTCATAGCTAAAAAGCTAGCTCAGAGAAAACTATTGGTCAAAGCGGTCTTTGTACCAACAGTTGCCTAAACTTTCACTCTCAGATTGCCAGTCAGTTGCACTGCCAACTGAAATACCCATGCTTTCAACAGTGAGAATGATAATACACATTAATGATCTTACATGATTTTGTGGATTATTTTACATGAAATTTTTCATATCCAGAAAAAGGGATCTGATTCCCCAAGACGCTCAAACTCACTGAACCTCAGTTTTCTCATTTATAAAACAAAGGCAGTTAGACTAGGAAATCTCTATAGCCCTCTTTAGATTTAAATACTATCATCTCATTTTAAATACCTAGGATTTCTTAAAAATAAAATTGTAAATGATTGAATGTTTCCAATTACAACTGTCTTTAGAAATACCCAGCCCATGACTTTGAATTTAGACACATGTGAAAACATGCAAAAGGAGAAAAGAGGAGTTGTCAGGAGAAAGAGAAGATATAATTAGGATATCAGATCAGAACCCTGAAAGGAAGAAGGCAGGGAAAAAGCAAGAGAGAATTAAGACCGAACAATTTTCCAATACTGCGTCTGTGCTGACAAACAATTTGCCTGTATGGATGGGAAATGCAATCAAATCTCCAGGCAAATTGAATTGAATCACTAAGTAGAAAGAATAAAACAAAAAATGTAGGCCATCAGGAGTGGGTGGTACAGATAAACTACATTTGCCAAGCATGGCAAATACAGGATCTAGAGCACAATCCTAACACAGGCCTTCCAGTTAAGGTAGACCTTAAAAGTCAAAACACAATAATGATTAACAGTGCTACTTTAAAAATAATAGGGAAGCCATAGGAAGTCTAACCTGTCTGCTCTCTGCTCTAAAAGTAAGCTTGATTGAAAATCCAGGATCAGGTATCATCCTCAAACAACCAAGAGACACAAAGAAAGTATCTTTTTGAAGAGCATTAAGTCCAAATGCTTTGACTTACACAGTAGGTGCTGACTAAATGCTATTTTTTCTTTCTTTAAAAGAAAAGTTTCAGGTCTCTGAACTTGATTTTCAGATAGATAAATGAAAAAAAAAGTTCTCTTATAGTCATTGTTTTTGAAAAGTTATCGTGATGCCTCTTTCCTCAAAATGAGTCTTGCCCAAAATATTCAAATGTTGTGAGCCATCAGAAACCTTGAAGGATGTATTTTCCTTTTCAACATGTGATTTTGTATGGCGTTTGAATGCATGAATCATTGCTTCTTTCTTTTGGCCTATTTAAGAATAGGAAACAAATGCTATAAAACCTTTTACTTAGGGCTGAACTAAGCAGAATTCTTAACTGATTGAAAAACAATTTTGGGAATTAACCCAACGACGACAAGCTGATATTAAAGAGTGATATGAAAATGAAATCTTACAAAATCCCTTCCAGGACTTGTCTTGAGGTAAGTATGCATTCAATTCATTCCCCCATAGCTTTTTGTTAGGTGTGGCTGTTCCATTCCATGAGAATTTATATAATATTATGCTATGGATTTAGAGGTGCCATATCATACAATTCCTTCATTGTGCATATAAGGAAGCCAAGGGCCATGGATGTTAAAGGATATCATATATAGTCACACAGGTAGAAATGGCAGAACTAAGATTTGAATCCAGTTTATCTGACTCCAATGTGTTTTCCACTATATTATGCTTTGAAGCCCACCAACATGGGAACACAACTGAGTCTGAGAGGATATTGTGAAGGAGATTGAGTTTTACACTGGACTGAAGACTGGACCAAATGATACAGATATTGCATATAAATTAACTTCTAATTCTAAGGTTCTATGTTTCCTTCTTGACTGCCTATGTAAGAATCTGTTCCCCAAATTCCTTATTCCAGTTATGTATTGAGAATGATGATCCTAAGGGCCTGAAACATTCCAAAATATTAAAGATTCAATTCTGTCCAGTGCACTCTGCTGACTAAGGCAGGACATGGGACTCATATATTTTAGAGAGTTGCTCAGTAACAGAATCTGATACAAGTTTGAATTAATGGAAAACTCTAACACCTCATTGCCTAAGCATTCTGGCATGTAACCTCATCTCTTTGGGGGTGTTTTCAAATCTTCAAAATGAGCCCTATACGATCTGAAAGCCTTCTCCTAATTCCAACAGCCTATGAATTTTATGAGCTTTCCAGTTAATTGAGATTTTACTGTATGTGGCAAATTAACTAGTTCCTTCAACAAGGACTTTTTCCAGGTTCCCATCTCTTGGATACAGATCATTTTTCCAAATAGATATCAGGCTGCCAGATAACCATTTTAAAAATACTGAAATGCTGGAAAAACCAGAAAAGACTACCTTACACCTACAGCATTAGGAAACTTGAGTTAGGAACACTCAAGGCATTTTCTTGCTTCACCACTACATTCTTCTACTAAGAAGAGGAAGTGACATTGCTTATTAGCTCTTGAGTCAGTTTCTTAGAACTCTTCCCTGTAGCTCAGAGGCTCCAGGGAAAGATGACTCAGTGTCTCAATATGAGATTGGCTACTTAGAGCAGTGGTTTGCAAACTTTTTTCATCATGGACTCATATTAGTAAACTTTTTTTTGATTTATACTCTTAGCTTGTGCTTATTTATTCATTTATAAATTGCATACAATTACTATTCTTCCAATAATTGTATATGTTGTAAAACACATACAACATGAAAACTGAAAAAAAAGAGGTGAGATAAAGATGAAATAGAATTTAATCCTAGAATCAACAGTAAGCCACTGGAGTTTACTGATTAAGGTAATGACATGGTCAGTAAGGAAAATTCCTTTGGCAGGCATGTGGAAAGAAGATGGCTTGAAAAGGGGAGACACTTGAGACAATGGGATAAGTTAGAAGGCTATTGTAGAAATCCAGGTGTGAAGTGATGAAGTCCTGAATTAAGGTGAGGGCTGTGTGAATGGAAAGAAGGGGATAGATGCTAGAGAAGCAGAGGTAGAAACAATAATACTTGGAAAACAATTGGTTAAATGATGTAAGGGAGAGTTAGGAATCAAAGATTACATTGAGGTTGCTAGTGTGGTTGATTGTAAAGATGGAGGTGTGCTCAACAGTAGTAAGGCAGTTTAGAAGAGGGGTAAGCTTTTGGGAAAAGATAATACGATGAGATCTGTAATGCAGATTATAACCTGTTCATGCCTGTTTATCCTGTGTGACTTATTCTGTTCCACCCAAAATTAAAAGGAAAGAGATGGGCTTTTACTGGTAACTGCTCCAAAGAATGGAGTCCACCATCCCACAGATACCCGTGCTGCTGAAATGAGGTAAATCTTGGGAAATGGGTAGAGGGAGAGAGGAGTCTGGGAAGGGGAATTTCCCCAATGACATTTGTGTAGTTGCTGTTGTAGGTTTCCAGGAGGTAGTATTGAAGTTATACTTCCCTGAAGAACCATTACCCAGGTCAAAAGGTGGGAGATAGAGATGAAAGAGAGTGAGGGATTGTTTTGAGGATAAAAGTAGGAATGGTTATGTTAGAGGCAAGTCCAATGTTTGGCCATTATCAGAGGAGTGGGATGTGACTCACCTTCCCACTCTGACTGAACACGCATTCATTGAGGTCATGCCATTGACCCTTGGGAACCTTGCACCCTCTTTGGAGACCCCTAGCTTAGAATAACAAAGTGCTACTTCAAATGCAGCCCATGTATTTTAAGAAAAAATGAAGGAAAAACTGAGATTGTTGAGTTTACTTAGATAACTAGGAACCCTCAACTATTCTAACAATTAAAAATGTCCAACAACTACATCACTTTCATTTAGCTATGGCCTTCTATCACTAGACATTTCCAAGCAGAGACTAAATAGGCATTGTTCAGGAGAACTTTCAAATGTATTCATACACTGGGTGGAAGGTTAAACTCGATAATTTTCAAGATCCCTTTCAACTTACAGACTTCATGGTTTTACCCAGAAAGAGAAAATGATTAAGGGACCATAGCCAATTTCTTCCTGCTCAAATTTTTTCATGGACTTCATAACATCTACAAAACCAATTTTAGATCCCACTGTCAGTCAAGCATTCAAGGCCATGTATATTTTGTGATGCTTATCTTTCTCAACAATTTATCTCAATATCATTTGTTATTCCAACTTCTTTGTATACATTCTAAATAGTAATCAAACTGTTCTTCTAGTACCTTTCTGTGCCTTTGCTCATTCTGTTTGCTGTGCCTAAAATGTCCTGTATGACAGCATGGAACAAAGTAAAGAACATTAGATTTGCTATTAGAAGACATGGTTTCAAATTGCAGCCTTGCCACTTACTAGCAATGTGACCTCGAGCAAGAAACTTCACCTCTGGGATCCTCTGTTTTTCTTTTTTTTTTCTTTTTTCTTTTTGGAGGGGGGGAGGCAGGGCAATTGGGGTTAAGCGACTTGCCCAAAGTCACAGGGCTAGTAAGTGTTAAGTGTCTGAGGTCGGATTTGAACTCAGGTCCTCCTGACTCCAGGGCTGGTGCTCTATTCACTGAGCCACCTAGCCACCCCAATCCTCAGTTTTTGCAAGTATAAAATGAGGGAGTTGGACAAGATAGCCTAGACTAGGTTGTAGATGATCCCCTTTCAGCTCTAAATTTACAATCCTATGGCCTCTTTGCCTGTCTGATTTCTTCAAAGCCAAATTCATAAACCATCTCCTCCATTAAATTTCCATTTATCCATGCCCTCTTCTCTTAGTAACAAATTTTTTCCTTAAAATTCACATAATGCTTTGTGTTTAACACCCTAATAAAATGGATTATAATGAATTATAGCTTTGCATAGGCCATATTCCACTATTATTGTTGGGTTGTTTCAGTCATGTCTGACTCTTCAGGACCCCATTTGGGATTTTCTTGGCAAAGATACTGGAGTGGCTTGCCATTTCCTTCTCCAGCTCATTTCACAGATGAGGAAACTACAGTAAACAGAGCTAAGTGACTTACCCAAGGTCACACAGCTATTCAGTGTCTGGGGCTTGATTTGAGCTCAAGAAGAGAAGTTTTTCTGATTCCAGATCTGGGACTCCATTCATTTCACCCCTCAGATATTCTACTGGATTTCCTGCATATTCTCCTACTAGATTTTAAGACATACCATTCATATACTATACCATATCATACCATATATGTTACTTAAACTTTATTTTCCCCAATAACCAATATAGTGCTTTTATTTTTTTTACCATTAATTTATTTCATTTTGAATTTATGGAATAAAACAAGCATTTCCATAACATAGTATGCTAAAAAGACATGATTGCATATGAAATTTCAAATCCATTATGTACAACTTGCTATTCCTTTTAAATATAAAACAAAGTGATCTTGTAAGTTTTTCTTCTTTTTTTCCCCTTTTTTCTTCCTTTTCCCTTCCCCTACCCTAGGGATGGCTATCATTAGACACACACATATGTATATATGTATATGTATACATATACACACATGTTTATATACACACACATATATAGTATATGTATGTAAAATTTTTATACATACTTCTATTTATGATTTCTATTTTGAATGAAGGAGAATTAGTTCAACTGAAACAAAGAGAATGAGGACACAGTAGAATTCAGAGCAATATTTCTCCAAAATGAAAAAGTCATGGCTAAAATGTCAAAGATATGGTTAGGGAAGTGAGATAATGTGCTATGAAAAGGCATAAATCCAGAGGAACTGAGAAAAATGAACAGAAATGTGACTGGACCCCAGGGGATAGGGGGACAGTTAGAGGAGCAGAATGGCAAGGAATAAACTGGAAGGATATGGGGGCAAGTTAGCAAAGACTGAGAAGAGATAAAACCATGATGTGTGCATGTGTGTGTATGTGCATCTGTGTGTGTGTTGCAATGATAACTAGAATGAAGATGTTTCAAATTAAAGAAGTTGAATAAAGCCAAATTTCTCTGGCTTAAAAGTTGTCCAAAAAGGGAAGTATTTTTATAGATGACTTATCTTTTGACAGTTTTAAAACCTTCCATTTACCAAATAAAAATCAATTCTTTGGGGTGCTGGTCTGCACCATCTAACAGTCCCATTGGGAACTTGACAATGACAGTCAGTCCCTCTCTGGATTCAGGAACTTGCTTGTGCAATCCAAGATCGAGAGAATGGCCACTATCTTTGGAAGGCCCTGAATTTTGAAGATGCCCTCTTCTTTTGTCATCCCAGGATTAATTTTTTTTAGTTAAAGGACCCTTCCAGTCCTATAACCTCAGAAACATCCTCCCATGCCCTTGGTCCAAGAGGGAAGAGACAGTGACTTCAACATCAAAGAATATGTAATGCGCAGTCACATGTGCATAGCATCCACTAATCAATGTGTCATCCTAGTCCCTCCACGCTCTCTTCAACAACTTGTACTCTTGATTTTATTAATTAATTTCATCAATCATGATGATCATCTTTACTGTGCAGCAGATGCTCTCCTTCCTGGAGTGTCTCGATGTATCCTTCAGTGGAATGACTAATCGCTGGGGGGAGGCGGGGGAGATCCCATCCATATCATTCTTTGAAGAATTAAAACAAATGAGCACAGCTCTAATTATGGGGGTTGGGGTGGGAGTTCTGTCTTCAAAGGAAGAAATCATGTGCTAACTGTATGCTAGAACCAATTCTTTACCACTTCTGATATTCCCCATTCAATTCTACGTGCACATTTTAAGAAGGCTAAGATAGTAAAGGGCTCTGGGAAAGCATGTCCTATCAGGAATGGTTTGAAAATCTGCAGTGCTTAGCCTGGAAAAGAAAGGAATAAGGAAGAATGTGAAAGATGCCTCAATTAGTGAATTATCATACAGAACACTGTACTTGAAGTGTGACACAATGCAGAGAGAGTTGGGTTTGAACAGGAAGTCTAAGGCTCAAATTCTCCCTCTGATACATATTGACCTCGCAGGGATCTAGGTAGCTTTATAAGATTGTAGGATAGGTGCCACTCTGCTTTGGTAGAGGCAATTTTCTCATTTGTGAGTTACCTATTGCAATGTAATCTCAGGTCAGGTGATTATTCCATGTGGGAGATTGGGGCAGAATCATTTTGTGCTTCTGTTAAACAATTCAACAAACATTTATTAAGCTATCTGTTAGGATGGGATGATAAAAAAAAAAAACTGACATTACTTGCCCTCAAGCAGTTTATATTTATATTCTAAAAAATCATATTTATTATATCAAATGTATAGATTATGTTGTATTTATGTCTTAAAATATTAATTAATTTCTGTTCTAATACACTAAATCCTAGAATCCAGAAGTAGGAGCAGTGGGTAAAGATTATGGAAATGACAGATTTTTAAAAAGAAAGAAGTCACATTGAGTTATCCAACAATGCATTTTGCCTCTGGAGAAATACTGAAGAAATTCTCATCCTGGGTTAAATAAAGACTGGACTAGATGACCTATGTTTCCTTCTAATTTTAAGATTTTCATTTCATTCTAGACTATTCATATCACAATCTGTCTCCATATTCTTTACTCCAGCTAGGTGACTTCACATAGCTTCCTCTGTCTTTAAATTTTAGACTATCCAAGAATTGGTTCCTGCCTTAGGAGGAGCCATGTGTCACACAGGCTAGGCCTTATGCAGTACTTAAACCATCCTCCAGACTTAAGTAGTTCAGATGATGAAAGGCTTGGTCCACTGAAATAGTTTCCTGGGCCAAAATATAAACATCATGGTTCCTCCCTTGGGCTTTAAACTGTGAACCATAAAGGGAAACACAGAGGCAGGGAAGCTGCACCAAATTGAATCAATGCTGTATCTTTGCTTAATATCCTTTCTCTGAAATGGTAAAGTAAATCTTTATATAACTATCTGATAAGTCTACAGAAATTTCATTTCTGTTCAACCTTGAACCTGAATTACCAGACAGGACTGAATCAGGTTTGGCCTATTACAACATATATAAAGAACCACCTTTATTGGGGAAGATGAGCTTAAGAATCAGGGTCAACTTGATATAAGCAATTCTTATTGGTTCTCCTGCCTTTATCCTTCCCATTTTTTTTTTTTCAGTTCAACACTTCATTCCTGTTTGTTTTGACTTTTTGATCATTCACTTTGCGTTGTGCCCTTCTTATTTTTACCTCTTTCGGATTTCTCACCTATTAATCATAGGATCATATATTTACTGCTGGGAGGAACCTTAGAGACTATCTAGATAAATCCTTTTATAGACAGAGGAAACTGAATTAATTATCCTACCTAAAAAACAAACAAACAAACAAACACCCCTCCTCTCTTCTAAATTTTTTTTTTGTTACTGTTAAGTACAATAACACCCTCCCAGTCATCTAGGCTCATAACCTCAGTCTTATTCTGAACTCCTCACGCACACTCATTTGATAATATTTAATATACTGACAAGTTATATATTTCTACCATCACAACATCTCTCATATGTCACCTGGAAAGATAAGGTACCAGATATTGAGGTCCTTTCTTGAGCTAAACTACCAAGCAATCAAAGTCTACTGTAGAGAGTGCAACTCTAATGGACTGGCCATATTGTCCAAATGCCAAATGGCCATTTGCCTAAAAGACTCTTTTACAGAACAGGCCATTGACACAGTGGTCAGAAGAAGCACTTCAAGGACACTATCAAGGGTTCTCTGCAGAACTTTGGAATCAACCTTGTGATGTGGGAGACACCGGCAAAGGACCACCCAGCATGGTTCATCAAAGAAGGTGTTATGCTCTATCAGCGAGGCAGAATTGTTGTAGCTTAAAAAAATGTAAGATGCGCAAATGTAGAGATTTGTATGTTCCATTTATGCCTGACCTGTAGAGCCTTCTGAGCTCGTGTAGGTCTGATTAACCAGAGTTAGACACACTGTACCTTGACTCCAACATAGTGATGTCATTTTGGTCTTCTTTTAGCATTGACTGACTCATTCCAGGGCTAACTCTACTGTACTACTGAAAATGTTATTAAAGCAACAGTCCAATATTAGATCCAATGACCTAAACTTTTGCCTAAAAAAGAAAAAAAGTCATCTGAGAACTAAAGGGATCAAAATTGTCAAAGATCAATTAGTAATTTAAAATATATGTATATGTAAATACATACATGTGTGTGCATACACACACACATACACTGCAGGCCTACCCATTGCAAAGGACTGTACTTGACACTAGAAACCATCGCAGGTCTGACAACATCACCTTTCTACTCGATAATCACCTGAGACTCCCTATTACCTCCAGGATCAAATAGAAAACTCTCTATTTTTTTTAAAGCTTTTAAAGCCTATACTAACATAGTCCTTTCTTATCTTTCTGGTTTTATACTTTCCTCCCTCTGACATACCCTACAATCTATACAGTCTTCTTGCTTGAATAAGATACTCCATCTCCTTTATTCTGTGCCTTTTTCCTGGTCCCTCCCCATATCTGGAATGTTCTCTCTCATCTCTGCATCCTTGGTTTCCTGACTTCCTTCAAATCTCAGCTCATATCCCATATTCTGCAGGAGGCTTTTCCTGCTACCTCCATCCCTACACCACTAGTAGTACCATTATCTGACATTATCTTCCATCTACTCTCTATAGATCTTAAATGTATATAGTTGTTTTCATGATGTCTCACTCATTTAAATGTAACTTCATTAAGGTCAGGGATGTTTTTGCTTTTCTTGTATTGTTAGAGCTTAGTACAATGCCTGGCACATAGCAAACGTTTAATACTTGTTGACTCATAGACTGAAACCCAATGGCTTCCTTAAGATGGCAGTTAGTAATTTGTATAGTGAGGATTTGGTCTCCATTCTCCGACTCCAAATCCTGCATGATTTCCGCATGATTTCCACTCTTCTTTCCACATGTCATCTATCCTCTAGTGTCTATCCATGTGCATGCTAATGTCTACTTGTCTGCCTGTTTTTTTTATCCTTTGCTTCACCTTGACCTTTAGATTTCTGCCTTCCTATTGTATTGTTAAACCATGACCTAAACCTAGAATCTGAAACTAGTCTATTCCTGAGTATTCTGGTACTGGCTTCCTGTCCTTTCCATTTCCCCATACTAGGGTAGTGTAACTACTTACGGCAATGATAATAAAACTCTTGAATGAACCAACTCTTTTTTGGGGGAGACTTATGGAATCACTGATTTCTGCTCTTCCTCCTCAGAGATGTCACTCACTACTTTATACCATTTGTCCTATTTGGCACACATACCTTTCGCCATATGCCAAATGTTCTCCCCCTCCTCATTGTTATCAATCATGTTTATTAAGGACCTACTCTCAAGTGCCCTTACACAGAACATGCATGATGGAAAGAGGCTGTGCCTACATGTCTCTAAGTAAATGTACTGAAAGAGAAGCATTCCACTACAAATTTTGGGGTTTTATCTACATGATATCTAATCTATAATTAGAAATATCTGTGATTCTAAATGGATAGCTAGGAGGCTCAGCAGATAGAGCACTGGACTTGGAGTTAGGAAGACCTGAGTTCAAATCCAACCTCAGAAACTTACTAGCTGTGTGACATTGGGCATGGGCAAATCACTTCACCCTGTTTGCCTCATTTTCCTCATCTATAAAATGAGCTGGAGAAGGAAATGGAAAACCACTCCAGTATCTTTGCCAAGAGAACCCCAAATGGGGTCACAAAGAGTTGAACACAACTGAAAAAATGACTGAAAAAAACATCCTAAATGCATGATATGTTTTTTCTGCTCTGTATACAACACGACACACATACATTTTGTTATGAAATCTGGTGAAAAGAACAAATATCTGTCTTAATTGATGGGATATGCCCTATAAATGTCTACACAAGTTTTTGTGTCATTTTTGTCTACTTCATGCAGCAATCAATAGTCAGCATCAATCCTTGTGAAAGGTTTTGTGTTAAGTATTAGGTGCACAAAGACAAAAAAAGAAGAACCCCTGCTCTCAAAGAGCTCACAGATTATATTTAGAATACACCTCTAGATGCATAATGAAGATCTGCTGATTTTGATGAAGTGTTATGTAGAGGCATCATCCAATCTGCATTTCTTTTGGAAAGAAGACATAGCACCATCTAATAATCAATCAACAAACACTTTAAGTGCCTACTATATCCTACAGTCAATGTAAGGAATACCAAGTACCTGCTTTACAACAATCCTTTGAGGTAAAGTCAGTTTAAATATTCCCATTCCCATTTTATGGATGAAGAGACCAAGGCTCAAAGCTACAATAGTTAAAGCTGGGATGTAAGGCATTAACTCAGAAGTGACAAGTGAAGCATTCAATTATCTAGCTGTTTCAAACTTCCCTATTTCAGAGATGGTTTTGGTGAAACATAGGTAGAGTTTCCCATTTCACACAGAAATTCTATACTATCTCAACCCAAACACATGCTACCCTGAAATGGCATTTCTGTGCATCTCAGACATGTCCTTCTGCACCAAATGACATGGATCCTTGGTTACCGGAAGTTGAAAGGATGTCATCCACAAGATTTCCTATTCTCATTTTCCAAGAGGCAGATCATGCCTTGTTTCTGAGCTTGGCAATGTTGCTGGGCTTGGGTGGTCACAGCAGCAGAACTACAGGTTTCTTGCAGGCAGCGTCAGATCACTTTCTACCTCACTAGTTTTTCTATTTTCTTGTTTTGAAAGGCTTTTCTGCCCACTCTTTCTCTTGCTCTTTGACAGTCCATTAGCTTCCTCCCTCTCTGCATTAACCATCATCTTCGAGCTGCATTGCACAATCTCATTGCTGACCTGAAGAACAGGCAGGTTGAATTCTGAACAACTTCACTGAAAAATCCCCGTAGTTACCAAAAGCATCTTGCCTACTAGATTGAAATTCCATTAGACATCACTTTCTTTAGGTCATGAAGGCTTTTCCATCTTCAGGAGTGCCCTTTAAAAGGCAAATACTATAATCATGCTATCACAGAATTACAGAGTTAGAAGGTACTCTAAGGCCTTCTAGGCCAACCCCTACTAGAAAAGGTATTCTCACCATTCTGGAAGGAGGAGCAATTTAGGACTAGCTAATAGCATGTGGGGTGGGGGGTGGGGTGGGACTTGGTTTGACAGCAGGATGAGAGTAACACCCAAATGAATGGAACCCTAAATAAAAGCCTAGTATGTGGGTCAGAAGAACTGAAAAGAGAAGAAGGAGAGCTAAAAGGGAATATATAAAAGAGGGAGAAGAAGGCTAATCCCTTGAGAGCATAAAAGACTGAAATACAGAAGCATAAAAAAAAAACCTTGTCCATTCTATAATCTGGGTTAGTGCCAGCCTAACTCAGCTATTTTCACCTGCCCACAATACAGCTTCCATAGAACTGAAGGGGGGAAAATTACAATTTTCTCAGTGCTTAAATCATGCTAAAAGCAGATTTTAGGAAGAAAAGAGTTGTTTATTTGTTTTAAATAGTAAGAAGCAAACTCTTCAGACCCAACAAATAGTTCCCCAGGGAACTGCTGGAACTATTAAAATGAGAAAGTATTTTTCCTTGACTTCCTCTTCTGTTCTATAATGCTCAGTCAGCTCAGGTGACCCCTTTCTGTGAAAACTGCCTTGGTTCCTACTCCCACCTCAGTCAGTAACACTACCGTGTTTCCCCGATAATAAGACACTGTCTTATTAATTTTTTTGGACAGAAAAACACCAGAGGGCTTATTTTCAGGGGAGGGCTTATTTTAATGAACATTGACAGCGATTTTAATAAACAGGTAAATGTGAACAAAAAAATGTACCTTTATTCAATAAGCAAATCACTGGGGAAGAACAGGATGACATGCTCACTGCTGCAGCTCTGATTGGATGCAGCTTGGAGCGTGGCATGCGTTTCCGGGGGAGGGGGGGGGAACGGTGCATACAGAGGGTACCGTAATGTAGCGTGTAGCGCAGGGGATCACCTTCACTACAGTAGCAATCTCAATAGGGCTTATTTTTGGGGGAGGGCTTATTTTAGAGGAATCTTACACAGTAAGGGGAGGGCTTATTTTCGGGATAGGTCTTATTATCGGGGAAACACGGTATCTCTTCTTCTCCTATTACCTTGACTTTACTTAGCATCTTTCTTTTAACTTCTTATCTTTAGCATTTAGCATAGAACCTTGAAAATAGTAGGTTGCCAATAAAAGTTTGTTAAATTGAACTGAATCGCTTCTTCATTGCTATATAAACAATCAAATGACAAGTATTCATTAAATTTGTACTATGTGTTAATGTCTATGGAGGTACAGTAGGTACAAAAATGAAAAAAGTACTTAAAAGGGGTAAGAGAAGAGCCAAGATGGCAGAGTAAAAGCAACAACTTGCTGAGCTCCCCTCCTACCACCTCCAATACCTCTAAAATATGACTCTGAACAAATTTTAGAGCTGCAGAACCCACAAAGTGAGAGAGAAACAAATCTCCTGCTGAAGGCAGCCTGGCAGGCTGACAGAAAGGGTCTACTGCACCATGCACTGTGAGTCAAGCACAGGTGGGCCCAGACCCAGGTGGACCCTGACCAGCCCCAGAGCAGACTTCAGGAGAGTGAATCACCAGCAGTTGTGGTGGTTTCCAGACTTCTCAACCCATAAACACCAAAGAGAAAGTAAAAGATCAGTGGGTAACTCTGTTGAAACTGAGTGAAAGAAGAGCATGGTGTGGCCCCTGCCTCCAAGAACTGGTTATATGGTATAGAATAAGAGTGGTTATACATTATAGAATAGATTAGAACCAGGCTGAGAATGATATAAATAACAAAGGAGGTTGTATTTAATCCTAGGGGAAGGAAGAAGCCAATGGAGTTTAATGAACAATGGAGTGACAAAAGTCAAAACTGTCCTTTAGGAAAGTCACTTTGGAAACTGTGTAGAAGATGGATGGAGTCACTAATCATAAAGAAAGAGACAGAAAATGGTAAAAGAGGAACTGCTTTTCTTCCCCACTTAGGCAAACATTGCTAAATGAGATAAAATCTGATTTTCCAGTCTACATGCCAAAACATGTGTTCTGCCCCTAGTCCTAAATCCAGGTAGAGGAAGGCTAATCCCTTGATAGCATAAAAGACTGAAATACAGAAGCATAAAGATCAAAAATCTGGAGCTGGAGGTGACCTTCGTGCCATCTAGTCTAACTCCTTCATTTTACAGATGAAAAAATTGAGGCCCAGAAAGGCTAAAAGACTTGTACTAGACAGCACAGGTAGTTAAAGCTTAGAGGTAGGTAGGATTTAAACCTAGGACCTCTGACTCCAGAGCCATATGGAATCTCTGAACATATCAACAGCATGGTTGAAAATCAGAAATTTCAGCCAAAACCCTAAGGATATGGATGTATATGTATGTGTGTACATATATACACATATATATGTATATATACATATATATACACACACATCACAATATGCATATGCATAAACATATACACACATGTTATATGAGAGTGTGTGTGTGTACATAAAGATGATAGAGGAAGCAAATATATCTATTGAACAGAAAAAAGAGAATTTGACTAATTTATTAATGTTTCCATATGTTGGACTAAATTGATTCCTGGCCCTGATTAGCTTCAGTAAGACATCTCCAACTGACTGGTAGATAGCATCACTTGGAAGCTTCATTTCTAATGGAACTCCCAACTCAAATGAATTCATTTTCTTCCTCTATCCCTCAAAAATGTTTCTCCTTCCTGATTTGCTGATCACCTCATTGCCTATGTACAAAGCCTCAGTGTCAATTTTGACTCCTCTCTATCTCTTTGGGTCCTGCAATATCTTAGCAAGTCACTTCACCTTTTTGAATCTTAGTTTGCTCATCTGTCTGATAAGGGGATTGAACTAATGATCTCTCAAGTCACTTCCAGTTCTAAAATCATGAGACTGGGGCAAAAATGATGTGCAATTTTGTGAGTAGGGTCAGAACACAATCACATACTATCTTACCAGAAATGAAGGCACCTATTATAGAGAATAAGACTTTCTGTTTATGTGGTTAAATCCAAGGAAGGAAGATAAAAACATGAAATTAGTGGAAAAGATGTGGAGCCATGAGATGATCTGAATTCAAATTTTAACTTTTCTATTTACCATTTTAAGCAAGTCGTGCCTTTTGCCTGCCCCTCAGTTTCCTTATCTGTAATGTTAGAGATTGGACTTAAAAAAATTGGGGCAACACTTCATAAACTATTTATGCAGCACATTAAAGTTTGCAAAGAACTTCGCTCATGTTATTTTATTTGATCTTCCTAACAACCCGGTGAAGTTGGTGTTAAACTTATCCTCATTTTTACAGATGAATCAACTGTAGCTCAGAAAAGTTCAATGAATTTCTCAGGGTTGCAGAGCTAAGAAATGTCTGAGGCATAATCTGAATGCAGGTCTCTCCCAATTCCAAGGTCAGTGCCCTATTCATTAAGCCACAGCTGCCTCTGTAATGAAGATTTTTTTTGAACTAAATAATGCAAAAGGAAGAAGTTAGACTAAAAGATTCTATTCAGTTTTAGGTCCCATGGTAAAGTCAATTTTTGTTAATCATCTCTATCTTGTGGAGAAATTTCCATTGCTTTCTATATTTCATGAAACAAATGGAAAAATATAGTGTGCCTGGTTTTTTGTTTTTGCTTTTAATATATACTTGCCTCCCTAAATGTAAAAAAAAAAAAAAGCAGTGGGGATGGAAGTGGAGAGATCAAAGGGTATAAAATGCAGGGTGATATCAAACATTCAGTTCACATACTCATTAAGCCTCACTGGAAAAAAAAAATAAATCTAATATGTTCTTTCATATAAAAGACTAGACCTAGGATTGCTTTCTACCTCTTCTAACCATCTGTTCATGTAGATGCTAATAACCTTCTGCTGCGCCATCCACAATCCATTGGAAATTAAAAAGTTTTGTTTGAGAATTTAAAATAAAAAAGGAAACTGACGTAATTTGTTTACTAATCTCTGATAACCTATGGAGCTGAAACCCAAGTTGCATTCACACTCTTTCTGATGAAGTTCAACCACTTTCTTTCCTCCCAAGCCTTGCGGCTCTTCTGTATCTAAGTAGAGCAGGCTGATAGAGGAGTCTGCCTACAATTCAGGGTCTACTTGGTGCTAGGGCCTCATTCATTTTGTGCTTCTCCTTTGTCACTTGTAGGTCTAGTGCAGGGTATACTGAAGCCAGCACAAGCCAGCTCCCGAGAGCTGATTGGTAACTTTTCAGTGTAACCATTACAGCTCAGAAAGAAGCAAACTATAAATTATGGTTTGATTGTTTTGTTGAATGTCTAGACTTAAGAAAGTAACAGCGAAGATGTTAAAAATATATATTAAACTTAAAAGTGGGTCAGGCACACATTCTTCCCCTCCCCTTGCAGAGCTTATTGTTAAACATTTACTAGCACACCACTAGTTGTGGCTTATGACTGGATTTTGAAAATCAATCTAATATTGTCTTTTGGAATCTACTCTTCTTGGTTTTCACCTGTCTGCCCACATGATAGATGACTCAGTATTTTCCCTTAATCCTCTGTCCTAATGTTTTGTTTGAAGCACTTTTTACCTAGAATTTTGACATATGTATAGGCCTCAACTGTTCTTAGTTCAATGGATTTCTGTTTTACCCTGGCGTTTGATTTGTGGCTGCTTCTGTGGTTTGGGCAGGTTACTTGGTTGTTGACTCCTACCTTCTAAATAGCCTTTGCTGACTTTGGCTTCTAGACCTGTCTCTACATTCTACTGTTCTCAATCCTAATGCTACCTTTTTATTTTTTAAATTAATTTATTCAATTAAAAAGCATTTCCCCCCTCACTTCTCCCCTCTACACCTTGAGGGGAATAAGAAAAACTCAACATTAGAAAAAAATATACACAGTCATGCAAAATATATTCCCACAATGACCATGTCTAAAATGTGCCCCATTCTGTATATTTAGTCCATCTTCTCTCTTTCAGGGGTTGTAGTAATACTGGCTTTTCCTTGCTTTTCAGATACTCACCAAGATCACTTTCCTCCTGCCCTGTGTCCTTTCTTATTGTTGCAGTGTTGGCAATGCCTCTTCCTGATGCCACTAAGGAGATCGAGATGCTAGAGGTGCCTGCTGGTTTCAAGTAGATATTTCCTAATATCCTCCTACACCTCTTCTTTGGGGGTTTCAGCTTGATCTTAGGGTTGGCACAAGAAACACTTGTGAATCATTGGACTGCTCCTCCTGGCTTGCCCCATGGTTTGGGGCAAATTTTCCTGGGTGAGGGGTTGAGGAGAACACTAAGAAATATCTCCCTGAAACCAACAATCATCATCTTTAGAATTCTGAAATCTTTCCATGATGCCTGGAGGACTGGTCTAAACTCTACTAGGTCATATTTTTGAGAGATCCATCCTCATTCAAAGTGCCTTTGCCAGACAAATACCCTTCAGTTAGGTACTAGATCATGTCCTCTTTTCTGCCATTATTTTTCTTTGGCAAATCTCATTTATTCCCATAGGGTTGGACATCAATTTGATACCCTCTGTTGAACTAGGAATCTCTATGATTGGATCTCACCTTCCTCTTATCCCCCATGCAATCATTTAAGAAACAGTGTAGTGTATATAGCAGAATGAAATCAGTTTGGGGTCAGAAGACTTCAGATAACATCCTGACTCTATTATTTGTTAGTTCATCTCTCTGAATTTTATTCATCTCATCTGTAAATTGGGGATATATGTACTAACTACCTGATAAACTTAGCAAGGATGCATGAAAATTTTGTTGTAAATTGTAAAACATTATAGAAAATGTCATCCATTATCATTATCATCCTGTTCTTATCCTATATCAATAGCAAAATAAGAATACCACAAGTCCCCTTGCAGCGTGGGAGTTATTGCATGACATGTATATCCATGGTGGGAGAAGAAAGATACAGCCGTCAAGTATTGTTTTCCTGGTTATGACTAACTTGCTCTCCACTGCCTTTTGTACCTTTCCCTCATAGACTTGAGTAATATAATTAATCTTAAATAGGTTGAGTCATTGATCTTTAAGCAGGCAACTCCTGGAACTTCAGCAGTTACAAATGATGGAGAATCCCAACACTTGAAATAAATCCATTAATTCCTAGCTAAACAATTATAAGCTGTAGGTTGAAAGGGGGATACTTGGACTTTCAAATAAATTTCTTGGGGTCACTGAGCCCTGGGGCCCCTGTCCTTTGTGCGGGTTGCCCCTGTTATCTCAATTAGTCTCTGTGGTACACACCCTGGAGTTATGAGACAAAATTGTGCTATCACTTCTCTGTGAATTCAATAAAAGACCAAATAACAACCATGTAGTTTTCCTGATGAATAGGTGGGAGGGATTACAGCAGAAGGTAAACACTTTTAAGAGACCAGTGAATTATTCTTTTTAATTGAATAGAGGAAGAGAGCAAAGATAAGTAATTTAGGGAATACATCTTTAAAAAAAATTACTTGATTCTTCTTTGAAGATCACATCTTCAAATAACCAGGTAATACTTTAGCTCATGCCGCACACACTCCTCTGTTAATTATAACTTTCACGGGCTTAAATAGAGAGCTTTATAGCAGCAATATTTCCAGGTTGTTACCAGTGTCAAAGTTTGGGATAAGGGAAAAAGCAAAGGGAGTACACTTTTTAAGGTCCTATTCCCTCTTCCTTGGGGTATATACTTATTAGTAGTATAACAGGGTCAAAGGATATGCACAGTGTAATAACTTTCTAGACATAGTTTCAAATTTTTGCTTTCCAGACTAGCTGAACCAAGTCACAGTTCCAGCAAAAGTACATTGACACATTTTTCCCTCAGCCCTCCAAAATCTATAATTTTCATTTTTTAAATAAACTTTGCCAACTTCGGAATTCTGACCAATGAAATGACCGATTATGATCTCACAAATTCAATGAGGAACAATGCTACATTCATCTTCTTACAGGGAGGTGATGCATATGTAGAATGATGACAGAATCCTAATGAATTTGCCCCCAGCCCCAATATTCTAACATCCTCAGGGGCCTCACTGAAAAACACACATACCCTGATTTGACCATACAATCTAACTTTAACCACAGCTCAGGTCCCTAGACTCAATACAGCCACTGCCCCCTAGCTAATCTCTGTCCCCAGATCCAATTCTCATGTTTAAACAGGTGTGTCCATGTATTCAACCACAACCAAGTTCCATCTGGCCCAAGACAAGAGCACAATACCTAACTATCCATCTTGGCCAGACAGAACCACAATAGCCAGCCAATGAGAAAGCAGCATGCCTGGATATTTGACCACCAAATCATAGAAGGGACCCCCTCCCCTATTATCTAATCTCTTAACAAACCCCTCAGACACTTAATAATTACTAGGTGTGTGACCTTGGGCAAGTGTAATGTTAATGGAATCTGAAGATCTTCCATGCCCTTTGTATTGGCAAGTAAGCAGGTACTTAGCACCTTGTTTCAAGTTAGCACCTTGTTCAAGCTATTTAATTAACACAGAAGTAGTTAACACCTTGGAAGGAAGTTGCTGATGTAACAGGAAGGGGAAGAACAGGGAGGAGCTAATACTTATATAAGGAAGAGCACAAGCTGGACAGACAGATTTTCCTGTGGTAAGCATCCTGGAGGCAGAGCAGCTGCTGCCAGGGAGAGAGAGAGAGAATTTCTCTCAGTAAGCATCTGGAGGCTGGAGGTTCTGTTGAGATCTTTCTTCTGGTGAGACCTTTCCTCTGGGAATTTTTGCTAAGAACTTCCAAGAACCAGCCTGAGGAGCTACTGAGAATGAGAGAGGAGGATCCCTGCTTGAGGGAACCTGTTGTGTGAAGGCTTGGGAATGTGGGTGTTCACTGCATTAACAGTGTGTACCAACTTCGTGGTTACTGTAATGACTTTGTCTTTCTGGTTCTGGGACCTGGTTTTTTTTTTTTTGGTATTTGAATAAAGGGTTTGGTTCTATCCCCTATGTAAAGAGCCTGTTACATTTTGTGATTCACAACTATACCAGCATATTCATAACCACCGTGGATGTTGTGAATATTGCATTATTGTTATAGCAAGTCACTTAACCCCAATTGCCCTGCCTTCCCCCTCCAAAAAAAGCAAACCCCCCAAACAAACCCCTCCTTTTTAATATTCATAATTTATATTGTGTAATCAACATCATTACACCCTAAATTTGCCTGTGGTGTCTTACTAAGTTGCTGGTTCCTCTTGAAACTCAGTCCATTGGAGGTGTCATTCCCAATAAATGCCTTCACTTGGGTTACACAGGTGGTCTGATTCTGCATTCCTTGAGAGGGTGCTGCCACAACACACCAAGAAATCACAAAAATGAGATACAAATTTTGGAACATGGCCAATATGGGAATTTGTTATACTGAATATTTTTATAAGTATTATTGTTGCTGTTTTCAGCGAGGGCTGGGGAAGAGGTAGGCTGGAGAGTAAGTAAATGCTTGCTAATTGGAAAAATGCAAAAAAAGGAGCTAGAATCCTTCTCTACCTCATGTCCCCTAATCTAGTCCTGGACACTCCTTCATCTGAGGCACTAAAAGTCACAGAGGTGGAGTGGCTAGGTGGCACAGTGAATAGAGCACTGGACCCTGGAGTCAGGAGGACCTGAGTTCAAATTCAGCCTCAGACACTTAATACTTACTAGCTATGTGACTTTGGGCAAGTCACTTACCCCAAATTGCCCTGCCTTTCCCCCTCCAAAAAGAAAAAAAAGTCATAGAGGAGAAGGGTCAGGTAATGAAGGAACTTAAATACAACATTTTCCAGCCATCCAAAAGAAGGAAATTGAAGACCCTTTCCCTCTCCACCTAACACATTCATAGCCATTTAATTCCTTCCTCTAATTCAAACTCTGACCAGTTATGCTGTGGGGACTCTAAAAACTTGGGACTTGATATTCTGAGAAAGGAACCCATGATTCTCTGTCAACTTCCTACCTTTTAAGCTGATATCAATTTCATTCAACCCTCCATTCTCTCCTGGTTCCTTTCATGTTGCAGTCCTTTCTGCACAACTAACAGCTGCATCATCAGCTCTTCCTTAGAGCAGTCTGCCAAGTCATGCTAGAGGCACCAGATCTGCTCAGGAAGGAAAAGAATCAAGGGCACAGCTGATCGTATGAGAAGGAGGAATATAAACAGCTAGGTTCCAATATATATACTTCATTTTCTCAAATCTAACATCAGAGGCAGAAAAAGTACCCCCAATTGGCTAAAAAAACAACCAAACACAAACCAAAAAACCCTGAAAACCTAGAAGATTAAAAGTGCAGGAAGAAAGGGAAGGTAAAAAAGCATAAGAGATGCCTCCCAGAGGCAAGGGGTTCTCAACCTGAGGTGTGGAAACTTTACAATTTGATAACTATTTCAATATAATTGGTTTTCTTTGTAATTCTACATATTTTGTTTTATGGATTTAAAAACTTTATTCTCAAAGGAGTCCACAGGCTTTATTGTAAAGGAATGCATGACACACAAAAGAGGTTAGGAACCTATGTCTCAGGGGTTTAAAATGACTAGATTTTCATCTAGAAAAGTCAATACATCTGAAGCAATCTCTCAAGATTTCAAAGGTAAAGTGACTTGGAAAGAAAACTATAGACTATTTTAAGATGCTATTTCTTGAGAGTTTGAGACTGTTAAAAAATTCACATTGGAAGTAAAGAGAGTAGATAAAAAAGAGAAGACTACAAGCAATTTAAATTACCTTTTTCACTCAGATTTGAGTGGAATTCCCCCAAATAACCTAAGTGTTCTCAAGTTCTTGGTCTAACTTTGTAAATGAAGCTAACAATGTAGCAAGCAAGAAACAAATAAGTAGAAACAGATGGGTGATGGGGCTCTAACTACCTAAAGGGGAGCAATAATTACTGTTTTTAATACAGCCTTTATGGTAGAGCAGCTTCCAGAGGCAGCTTCCAGAAGAAAAGGGAGCTCATTTTGAGTAAACATCCCCAAAATTAGTCATGTAGCTCAGAGGAAAAAAAAAGCATCCTACTTGCGTCATTAAGATCCCAGTTTCTGAGCCTATCATCCTAATTGGCAATTCTGTGTCTAGTGAAACTTTGTGTTCTACACAAAGGAGCTCTAAATATATCTCCTTTGATTTTGATGATGCCCAAAACATGAAGGAATCACAGAATGCAAAGCCTTTGAGATAAACAGAAAAACAGGGCTGGAAGCAAAAGTAGATAAAATCTTCATTCATTTATAATCCCGACACCACAGGATCAAAATCGATTTGGTAATGAAGAATTATATTGCTTTTCCCCCCAGATTGGGAGAAAGGGAGAACTGAGAACAGGAGGGTACAAGTGGTGGTCATGACAAAGGTGATGGGCAGCCAGGTGTAACCAGCTTTTGAGAGTCCAAGGCTAAATATCCATTGTGTGCGTTTACACTTTGGACACCTATGTGGACATCCAGATCAGGATTTGATTTACTATTGTGTTGACTGTCTAGATTAAAAAAGTATTAATAGTGCAGATTTCACTCAGAAGTATGCATATAAAACATCGCTGTGAAACACCAGCACACCTCTGCTTATGGGACGAGTTTCTGGGAAGCATCTAATAGCAGTAGTGCTAAGAAGTCTTCTCCCAAATGATGGAGGCATACATTGATCAGTAGATACTGACTAAGAATCCGCTATATTCATTCTTGATTCAAGGTTTCCTCCTGTAGGTCTGAAGCAAGGATCTGAAAATCCTTTGGGGACTTCTTAATGACCAATTAGTTTTTCTTTGAAGTAAGCCACTGGGTCCTAGTTCACTGCCTAAATTGATTGGTTTCTAACATCTTAGAGTCCTACTTATTCTCATTCTTGGTGACCCACTACTTCCTATGGAAGTAAGTGCTCTGAATTCTAGAGCATGGACCTGATATATTTCTTTAAATGCTACTTGTCCTTATCTAAGAAGGAAGTCAAGGTTATAGAGTCAATGACTGAGTGTGTGTGTGTGTGTGTGTGTGTGTGTGTGTGTTTAACTTTATATAGAGGTAGAAACACACATAGAAAGAAGGAAAACATGTATTTGAAAAAGCTGAAATAGGGATTCAAGAAACCTGGGCTCTACTCTTGGTTCTGATACTATTAGCTATGTGACCCTTAGCTAGGTCATTCAAATTCTCAAGGCCTCACTTTTAAAATAAAAGAATTTGAACTAAGCTTAAATTTCTATGATTCCCTTCTAAGCTCAAAGTTCTGTGATTTGAGGATTGTCATACAGAAGAGTCTAGCCAGTTAGGTTCAACTTTGAAGAATTATGTTAAACTATGTTCAAGAGAAAATTACTCTTGATTTTGGGGGAGTAAATCTTCCTATGAGCCAACTTTCCTATAATGATGATAATAATAATAATTGACAGTTATAAATACTTTTTATATATTGTATGATCTTCACCAGAACCCTATGAGATTGCTATTACAGGAATTGTCCCATTTGACAGATGAAGAAACTGAGTTCTAAGTGCTCTGCCCAAGGTTGCACAGATGTAAATGGCAAAAACTGTACTCAAAGTCAGGTTTTCTGATCCCAAATGCACTGCTTTCTTCATTATAGAGCATTATAATTCCTGCCCCCTCACCCTAAGTCCCTTGAGGGCAAGGTCCCTTGTTTTTATCTTTGCATTAGCACTTAGTGCAATGCTTGGCACATAATATATGTGCTTTATAAATGTTGGATTTAATTGAATTATATACATGCCCTCTTTGGGTACTTAAAATAGCTCCCATCTCACTGCAAACCTAATGGGGATGGGAATCAGAACCCAGACTATCATTTTTTGTCATTTTTCCTTTCCATCAGAGTTTAAGTAATCTAGGAAGAAGACATTCTGAAGTCTCATTGGGAATCATGAGCACAATGAGAAATCCACACCGGCAGAAAGGAGAGCACAGTCTAAGCTTTGTTCCCATCTGTACAGCTGAGTTTGTTCAATATAACAAAACATAAGGAGCTGTGTACTCTGGCAACTCCCCAAACACAAGGATTGTGTGTTTTGTGTCTGATGCTACCTCAGTGAATCATTCTGAAAACAAAACAAATTTTCTCAGCGAAGTATTGCCATGCATTGCAATACAGGTAGTGGGTGTTCAATAAATATTTGTTGTAGGTGATGATGAGGGAAGCAGTCCAGATTGCACTGTTATCGTGGTGCTTTTGAAAAAGTCACATTCTTTGACAAGCCCCTTACTATAAATTCATTTTAAACTTTTGGTGATAGCTTAAGTTATGGGAATAAATAGGCAAATGAATGACCACTTTAGAGAATTTTTGCAAGTACTTCCAGCAAATGTGCAGGTTTCTTTAAAGTTCACCCTGGAATTTCTTGGATACTAGTTGTGCCTAAAACGATTAATTACTGCTCTTCCTTAGGCAGTTGGATACCCATTTGATCTGTTTGTATTTCTTTCCTCCTCTTGTTTGCTGTTTGCATTGTCTGTATTTACTCTGTTGGTCCAAATGCTAGATTATACACCCATCATTCAAGTATATTGAGGCTGCTTTCCCTCAGTTCACCAGAGGACTGTAGTCCAGTCCAAGAGTAACAGACAACCTATTTGTCTCATTCTTTTTTACCAGCTTGCTCCACTCCCAACTGGCAAGCTCAGTTCTTTGTGCACACAATCCTCCCTAATGCTGTTTAGAGTTCTACCCTCTTTAAGCTAAACAATATGTGAGGATTCCAGAACTTTTCTATAAATGGTGATTCACAGACAAGGCCAAGACACTGAACCATATGATTTAGAGCTGCATTGAGTGAAATTTCTTCATTTTTTATATGAAAGGGTTAAGTCATAGGGTGAATAAATAACATGCCCGGGGTAAATAGTTAATAAGAAACAGAGGCGGGGCGGCCAACTAGCACAGCAAGTAAGAGCACCGGCTCCAGTGTCAGGATGACCTGGGGATCGAATCCCGGGCTCAGACACTTAGCACCCACCCAGAAACACCTGGCTGTGTAACCTTGAGCAAGTTACTTAACCCCAATTGCTTAGGGGCGGCCAGGTGGCTCAGTGAGTAAGAGCACTGGCTCCAGTGTCGGGATGACCTGGATCAAATCCGGGCTCAAATACTCAGCACCACACCCAGAAATAACTGGCCGTGTAACCTTGAGCAAGTTACTTAACCCCAATTGCTTTAAAAAAAAAAAAAAGAAACAGAGGCAAGGTTTTAGTGCAGTTTCTTGGGCCCTACCTACGGTCTTCTTCCATCTATAATATGGTTATTATACTCTTGATATATATGATCTTATAACTTGTTTGCAGAGACTCTTAGAAGATATTTAGCTGCTTCCAAGTAGGGCTAACTCAAGAGTAGGGGAATGGAACCAATAGTTGATAACTATGATATTTTGGAGGTTCTGTAAAGCTCTGTGGTAGGAACTGGCTATTCCACATCCAACAGGGAGACACTTTTAATCCTGTATAGTGGTGGCTGCTTGCCTAATATTTTATTTAGGTTGCAGGAAATTATAAGTAACCTCAGAACTCTGAACAATCAGTTGCCTAGGGTACCTCATTGGTAGGGATCCTTTGGTAGGGATGGATATAACCTGTAAAGTCTTTAGTGGAAAGAGGAGAAAAACCTAAAAAGGTGGTAAGACACAGAAGGTAAGGGGGGGGGAGGAAAAAAAGGTGACAAAATGCTCATCTACAATTTCTGGCCTAAAGAGAGCCCTGACTCCAGTTAGGACCATTCAGATACTCATTCACTAAACACTCATTAGGCAGCCTACTCTTTGCAAGGAATTGTTCCAATTGCTGGGAAAAAGAAGATATTAATGTGTTTCAAAGAATGCTTTAGAGTTATAAAGCACTTCTGCATGCATTTGCTTATCTAATTTTCATAACAACCATGGAAGATAGCTATTGCAAGTGTTAGTATCACTAATTTTGAGGTGAGAAGACTGAGGCTTTGAAAGTTGACATGACTTCTTCAAAATGACATTAACAAGTGACAGCACTACTTTTGACTCTCAAGTCACATGTTCTTTCCACCAAACCACATGGTCTCTAACCATATCTAAATCACCCCAGGAAATTGGCAATGTTCTTAAAAGTCCTTTAAAATCCAATGAAAAAAAATGGATTAGCATAGTTAGCCAACTCCTCTAATTTATAATTTAGAAAGAAAACAAAAGAGATTATCATTGTTGGTAAACTGATGACAGTGTTGGGGCTGGCTTAATGAGTAAACTCAGTCCTTTGTAAACATGGAAACACTATATTAATATAAGATATTTACATACTTGTCATTTGTGGCTGTCACTGTTATATTACTTGTGTGGTGTGATTTGGGGTGTGTGTGTCAGAACATATCACTTTAACTGACATTCCATCATTAGAAATTCATTCCTTAGCATCTTTTCAGTTTTCAAGAGCCCCATTTGCAAATAAAGATCCCCTTGAGAAAGGAGATGCTTTTAGTCACCATCCACTTAATATATTGCCTTTGAGAAGCATAATGGTATGAAATCAATCAAAAACATTCATTAAATGCTATTACGTGTCAGGCACTATGCTAAGCACTAGGGATACAAAAAGAAAGCCAGTCTCTGAAGGGGAGAATCTAATTGGGGAAGACAACACACAAAAGGGGCAGGAAAATGATGGAGAAATCCCAAGGAGTATAGCTGTGTGTGAAATAAAGAGATGGTTGGCATAGGATCCCCCCTTAAATGGAGACTGAGTCCTTGTCTTGATTCTTCCACTAACTAACTAGCAGAATGATTTCAGGCAAATCACAATATTTTTAGACCCAGTCTCTGCCCTACAAATTAAGGGGAATGGACTAGAACCTCAAGGGTTCTTAACCTTTTAAATATACCACGGTTTCCCTTGGCAGCCTCGTTAAGTCTACGAACACCTTCCCAGAATAATGTTTTAAATGCCCATTGAATTGTAGCCATCAAAATATTAGGAAAAATTTCCCTAACTCCCCAAATCTATTTATGGCCCCTGGGTTAAGAACCCCTAGGACATGTGGTCTTTGGTGTCTCTTTTAGCTCTGATTGTCTTTGAACCATGACCACTAGTTGAAAGCAAGGTACTTGACACAGGCTAGTGGATGGAGGAAGGTCCATAGGAAGGCAGTGGCCTAAAAAGTTTGAGAAGAAACATTAAAAGGCAGCAGGGCTTGGTAACCAAGGCAAAATGCTTACTCCACTTGGACCTCTATTCAGACATTTATCGCGTTCTAGGTTTTGTCAGTTTCTCATGTGTGTTGTCTCCACAAGCACCTCTAGGGCAACAGCTCTATTTTATTCAACTTTGTATCCCCACATGGCCTAGAACCTAACAGGAACTCAATAAAAGGATATTTGAATGCTTCTCCAATTTTGCCAACTGTCTAAAGTGAATGAAAATCTAACAGGAAGGACATAATCAAGTCACCCTTTGCCCTCCTACTCTCTGCTGTCTGTTACAGGAAAGCACACAAAGACATAAGCTGCCAACTCAAAAGCTATGGATAGAATGAAACAATAACATGGTCTGATTCTAACTAAGTTCCAAAGGTAGCATTTCTGCTAATTAATCTGATGCTAGCATTATTTTAATTGCTGCTAATACAGGATCTCTGAAACAATTTAGAACAGGTAGCAGAGCAGTAAAGCTGGGGCAGCTGTATCAAAAGAAAAAAAAAGGAAGGCAGGGGATAAAAAAACTCCAACCAACCAAAAACAACAACCTCCCTAAGAAACCAGATCAAATCTACAAGGGGACAGTAAGCTAGCTTCTCCCCACTGGTCCAAGAGTGTAAATGAAACACTTCTGAAGCAAATCACATCGGAGCTTGAAATAGGAAGAAAAAAAAACCCGGCTCTCTTCTTTACTCTTTTCTCCTCACTCTTCCTTTATATTCTATGGGCAAGGGTGAAGATCAAGCCTCTTTTCTCAATCTCCCCTCTTCTTTCTAGTGTGAAGAGAAGGTGAGAGAGGGGAGAGAAAAACTGGAGTTAGGGAGTGAGAGTAAATTAGGGTGTCATGAAAAAAGAAGAAGAATCTGCAGAAAGAGAAATACTCAGGAGATGGAAGGAGAGAGAGCTGAGAAAGGAAAGGATAACAGGGAGGAAGAGAAGTGGAAGGGAGAAGCAAAGCAGAAGGGAGAATGTTTGTAAAGGGTATTATAAAGCTTTTTGTATTTGCTTAGAAGTAGCCTCACTAAACTAAAAAGCAAAAACAAAGAACTGAAATTAGGGCAATAAGGGGAAGGGAATCAGTATTTATACAGTGCCTATTACACACTAGTTAATGCTAAGTGCATTTTTTTTAACAAATATCACCTCATTTGAACCTCACAATAACCCTGACACATTGGTGCTGTTATTATCTCCATTTTTCAGTTGGGGAAATAAATGTAGGCAAACAGTAGCTAAGTGACTTCGCCAGCGTCACACAGCTAGTAAATGTCTGAAGTCACATTTGAACTCAGGTCTTCCTGACTCCAAGACCAGTGCTCTAGCCACTGCACCACCTAACTCCCTCTCCTCTCTTTAACTAGCTACCTTCTCCTCTATCTGTGATCATAAAGAATGTATTACTTATTCTTTTGTTATTACTCACAATATGAAGTGGGTTTAAGGTGGTTGATTCTGGGAGAACCTGTCTAATTTAAGCAAGAATGATAATTTTGCGAGGAAATACATTTTATAAAGCTAGCAGATAACAACAATATTTTGCAAAGTACCTTCCTCACAAAACGCTAATGTAAGCAATGCAAATATTCATACTCTTCATAGTAATGAAGAAACTGAGGTTCACAGAAGTTGTGATTTGCCCAGAGAAATATAGCTACTGTGACATTTGAGATTCAGATTCAGATCCTTTGATTCTAAGAATTTTACCATCATGCTATTCTTCCCTCTACCCCCCCCCCATATAATAAATTTAGTCTAATATGAAACAAGACTGAGACTAGGGTTCCAGGGTCAGTTCTGCCACTCATTAAATAAATAATATTTTTGAGTCCCTTTTCCTTTCAGTGCTCATTTCCTTGACTAGCAAATGAGGACAGATCCTTCCTAACTCAAAAGATTGTCTTGAGAGTCAAAGTAAAAAACAATTTCAAAAATGCTTTAAAAATGAAAAGCTTATTAATATTATTATAGAAAATAACAAGGACTCTTGCTTGTCAATTCAGTCAACAAGCATTTATTAAGTGGCTAATATGTGTAGTGCATTGAACTAGGGACAAAGAGATAAAACTAGTGTTACAGAGAAAAAACAGTTTCTGCCCTCAAGGACGTCTGATCAATCAAGTATATAGATCAATAACTGCACTTTATGAGATGGTAAAATAGCAAAAAAAAAACAAACAAACAAACAACAACAACCCAAAAAACAAAAAACCCAAAAAACTAACCCAGAACTCTAGAGCCAAAGAAGAACATCCAAAAGTCCCAGGGTTAATAATATAAACAAAGAGGCATCATTCTTCAACAGAAAAGGCACTGTCTCTAGACTCGGAGGAGTTTGATTCAAATCTGACCTCTGGCATTTATTAGGATAACCGTAAGCAAGTCTATGCACTCCTCAGTTTCTTGAGCCATAAATGGAGTTTGACTAGTTGGTCTCTGAGGTCTCTTCTAGCTCTATGACTGTATGAAATAGAAGGAGACAACTTACAAGGATTTTCAGAACTCTTTCAGTGTCAACATTCTATAACTAGAAGCCAACAGACATGTAATGATAAACAAGTTTAAGCCTGGATCTGGCTAATCCTGTCACTTTGGTTTAAATTATCATGTAGACTCAGAGGGCCCCTGAGAACTGATGAAAAGAAGATGGAAGTTGGCAATTAGAAGCTTCCAAGATTGACAGTGATGCCAAGTAAGCTGCTGTGATAATTAAAGAAAAAAGTGTCAGATATATAGATAATGGCGAGAAATTAGGTAAACATTAAAGTGAGCTCATGGTGTGTGTGTGTGGGGAGGGGTGTACAGAGGGAAGCAGGATTTCAGAGAGGGCAGTCAGAAACCTATATTAGGATTCTTCAGAGATGAGCTAGATGAAAGAGGGGTGTGTCATAAAAGTAATTTACCTGAGTTCCACACTTTGATGCAAAAATACAGGGTCTAAATAGTAAAGATTGAATATGAGTTAGCAAAGCAAAATACCCATAAAGAACATGAAGAGGGGGGAGGATTGGATGTTTGGGATGGAAAAATCTGCTAATAGAACCAATATTTTAAGATCCATTTTCCAGACAGATTAGTTTTCTCTCTATTACTAAGAATGTGTCTTACCCATTATTTTCTCTTCCTTTGCTCATTCAGCTCATCTCACTAGGATTCTGTTCTCCTTCCTCATCAGCTAGTTAAAGGTCTACCATGCTTTAAGATTCAGCTAAATTCCTCACCATGGAACCTTCCTTCTCTGTTCCAAAACATAAGAACCTCTTTGGCTTCTGAAGGTTACCAGCACTTACTGTTTGTATCAACTCCTGAAGTACTTTCTATGTATTAAGGACCTCACTAAGTGACAGGGATACAAGCAAAATATTTCGAGTCCTTGCCCTCAAGTAGCTTACTGTCTTTATTTGAATTTATTTTCTTAAATTGTGAACTTAAACTTCAAATAAAATGGGCATTTCTGTATACATAGCAGAACACAGAAACAATATATTTCTGTATAGAAAGAGCACATGAAATAGCAGATATCTATTATAAACTGCTTGCTTTTGTTTTTTAAAAATATATAATAAATTCAGTGTGTAATTTTCAAATTTGTCCTTCCTGTCTATGATTCTTTAAGGATTCCTTTCTTTTCTTTTCTATGTATTATTTTTTAAGTTTTGATGCCCCTTCTTTTATTTCTTTTCTGTTTTGTTTTTGACTACTCTATTCCCTACCCCTTTCTCTCTCACACTCCCAAACTGAAAGAAAGAAAAGAAAAACAAAGCCCTTCTAACATATGTGCACAGTCAAGCAAAACAAATACCAACATTAACCATGTCTGAAAACAGATGTCCCATGCTGCATCTGTACCTCACCTCTCAATATACATAGGAAATCAAAGTCTTATAACCATAAGACATATTGAACATAACGAAGATGCAAGGGGGGGAATTTCCCCATGCTCATATGGACTTTCTGCCAGTTCAGAGTTCAATCTCTTTTCCCATACTCCATATTGTGGGAAAGGACCTTTAGTCCTAGTGTTTAGTGTTCAGCTCTCTATTCTGAACTGGAAGAGCACAAATTAAGACATTGGGAGCAGTGCCAAGATGTGGATCTATCCCCCAGCCTTCTCACCAGCCAAGGAGGTTTTCAGATTACTGCCTTTCCCAGTCACTCAGTCCAGACTTGCTTCTTCATGGTGGTTACTAACTGGCTTCTTTACAGGCCTAAGAGACCCACACATTGGTCTCTGCTTGAGCTCCTGGGGCAAGCCACAGCTGCTACCAACATGCAATCCTGGAAATTCGCAATATCAAGCAAGATAGCCACAAAGCATGCAGCAGTTTTCCACACCCAGAATCAATTAGTATGGCTCGGCAGAAAATCATTTTAAAGGGCAAGAGAATGAAATACCTTATTTCCCTTCTATTACGTGAGACTGATCCTAAGCCTGATTGTTTCCCAGCATGAAAAAAGAGAGGGGAGAGAAACATAGCAATCATTACAAATGCTCTACCACTTTTCTTTCTGTTCTGCTAGTGACCATCACCATCACCATCACCTTGGGCAAGTAATAATTTAGGGTGAGGAGGAACTAAAAGGGCATAGGTTGAGCACCAGAAAGATTCATATTATTACTCTGAGGCCTCACGGTAGTGTGAAGGTAACCTTTGGGTTTACTGTGTCACTGGAGACCAAGTTACTATAGGTTTACTAGAAAGGTCATGAGAATGGGCCAATGCCAATGCATTTACCTTTTGAGGACCAGTCACTAAATTCAGTGAAGCTCACCAGAATGAGTATGGTCAAAAAAGGATGAATTTTCAAGCCATTGTGATTAAAATAGGTTATTCAAGTTTGCAGAGGAAACAAGTTCATTTTGATGGGAGACCTTACCAAGATAAACCAACCAATCAAAAGTATTTATTAATCATCTATTACAAAAATCAAGCACTTATGTAGGTACTTGAAATTAAACTTGGGATGCAAACAACAAAATAATCTCCACTCTAAAGTATCTTACAGTCTAATGGCTCCTTGCTAAAAATAAAGGATACAACAGAGCATGTGCCTGCTTATGACATAGCTACCTGGGTCCTGATTGGGGACATGCCACAACACATATGAGGTCCAAGTACAAAGAGAGTAGCTTTGCGAAGATGGCAGACTTATCTAAGTGGCTCTTGACCAAGGTTGACAATGTTTTATGATCAGTGAACAAAGGAACGTATAATCCTTTACAAATGCACTGATGTAGGATAAGTAGACTCTAGGTACCTTTCAATAAACCAAATCATGATAAAGATGCCCAGAGGAGTTGGTAACATTTCTCTGTAGTTCAGAGGTTTCACGTGACATTCTAACTATACCTGTCCCCAAGTGCTCATTCTTATTCTGGAAAAAGATTCTAATATGATCAATTTTCCATCAGCAACTGATGAGTTCAAGTCTTTTTAAAGATACATTTCTATCAATTGGAAAATTAAAATTTAAAGGCATTTTTGTTATTCAGCCTATTCTTATGGTAGCACAGTGTTGTGAATTTGACTTTTGCCTCTTTGACTTACTACCTGTGACCTTGGGAAAGTCAATTTCCTGCTTTAGGTTTCAGTTTCTTCATATATAAAAAGAGGGGATTAAGTTAGATTGCTTCTAAGGACCCAATAAAAAGAATAATGCTATAACTTCCATAAATGGAAGATGATTTAACAATCATTTGTAGTACTATCAAATGCCAAGAGAAATTAAGGAAGGTCTTAACTATGTGGTGTGGCAAACTTCTGGGAAGACATGGAGAAATAGGCCCACCATGGCAGTGTTGCAGTTTCATGATGAGTTGTGGAGGGTCATCTCAAAGAATTCATACTCAGACCACCTCTAATCCAAGTGAAGGTATTTATTGAGGACTGATACCCCTCAGAAGTGGGCTAGGTTCCAAGAGGAACCAGCAACTTAGTAAGATAACACAGGCAATTTTATAGCGTGATGATGCTGATTATACAACAGAAATTATGAATATTAAAATGGTAGGAGTGTTTTTAAGGGATTAGGTAATATGGGAGGGTGTAATATAATGCCAAAAGAAAGGCAACTTCCCAGGTTCAAAATACCAGCATAGGTGCTCTCTATTTTATTCAGTGACAAACCAAGAACAGAGAAGATCAAAACATGACATCATTCAAAATACAGCATTTACTAAGTGTGATTAAATAATCTCCAAGTACTACCCCACCCCAGGATCTTCCAACCATTCAATCAATTACAAAGTCCCTGTTCTAAATACTACTCCACCCCTAGGCTATACCTTAATTAAGTCCACCACAAAACCCCTCTTCTCGAATGGAGATTAGTTTCCAAACATAGGTAAAGTACCTTCATTTGTCAATCACAGAGCACAATAAGGTCAAAAGTTCCCCACCTCCTGGATCACAATTGAATCTACCCCAGAGTTACATCAAGTTTAAACACAGCACTTAATACCCAAATGGAGGTCTTTTCTTCATCTTGACATGAGGCAAGTTCTCAGCAATCTTAGTTCCTGGAGAGACAAGGCTTAGCAAGGCCATAAGATACATTGCCAGTCCCTTCATGAATTTATCCTCTGTCTGTAGAACAGCCCTAGAACCCCTGAACACATTAGCAAAGCCCTCTCCCAGGATTTCTGTAAACATACAACAAGAAAATCCTTCTTCAGGGCTTCTGAACCAACAGAAAGGCTCCCAAACCCCTGCAACAACAGTACTGTCCCTCACCAGTGGACAGTATTCATTCTGTCTGCAGGACAGTCTCCAGACCCCTGCAACAACAGTACTGTCCCTCATCAGTGGACAGTATTCACTCTCTGTCTGCAGGACAGTCTCAGGGCTTCTTAGCGAACAGCCAGGTTCCAGGACTTCTTCAACAAAAGGACTGTCTTTCACCTTTCAAAATCTGGCAAAACAACATCAAAACAGACAGACAAAGTACCAGCAAAACAGCCATGTCTCCTCAGTCCTTGGCAGCTCGGGGGCAGGTCTCAAAAGTCCAGGGCAATTCAAAGCGGCCACCAGCAATTCTCTTAGTCTCTCTCTCCCTCCACGAGGTGCTGCTTCCAAAAAGATCTTCCGCCTCTCTCTAGTGTCTCTCCAAATCTACATCACCAGCTCCTCCCAGTTCAGGACTTTCTTTTCACATCAACAAGCCCATCCCACAGGTGGGATTAACAAACTCTGGGTTTTAACACAATCAATTTGAAAACCAAGCCAATACAGGGGAATCTTTAATTGCCATTACTATCACAGAGGGATCCCTTCTATGGTTTGGTAGTCAAACATCCTGGTCATTCTGCTTTCTGATTGACTAGCTATTGTGGTCTTGTCTGGTCAAGATTGATAGTTAGGTATTGTAGTTCTGTCTTGGGCTAAATTTTTGATGTGATTGTGGTTGAGTACAAAGACACACCTGTTCAAATTTGTGAATTAGATTTGGGGGGCAATAGCTAGCTAGAGATAGTGTCTATATTGAGTCTGGGTGCCTGAGCTGTGGTTAAAGCAAGATTGTGTGGTTAAATCAGGATATGTCTGTTGTTCAGTTGGACCCATAAAGAAGTTAGAATCTTGGGGTTAGGGTCAGCTTTATTAGTATTCCATTAACAGGACAGGAATTCTGAAATCAACAGCTATCAACAGTGGTTGATGAAACTGAGAATTGGTCTAATAACTCTGCCCTGTCCCCAGGGATCCCACTATTGGGAATATATCAAAAGGAGGTTAAAAATAGAAAGAAAAGTCCCATATCTACTAACATATTCATAATAGTGCTTTTTGTCTTAGCAGAGAACTACAGGGAAAAAAAGGCAGATGCCTATTGACTGTGGTCAGGAGGACATCTAAACAAATTGTGCTATATGAACAGTGTAAAGCATTTCTGTGCCACAAGAAATAAGGAATATATGGAATTAAGAGAAGGAGGACTTCTATACGTTGAAGTAGGGTGAAGTAAGAAGAATCAGGAACATTTTGTACATGATAACTAAAAGTAATGTAAATAAGAAAGAATAAAAAAATCGAAATTGAATCCTTCAATAAAAACATCTAAGAAGCCTGGCTCCAAAGAAGAGTTGAGAAAATATACCTCCTTCTTTTTTCCCAGATGTATGAGACATTGAGTGTGGAATGATGTATAACACTGTCATAGCTGGCTGATATAAGAATTGGTTTTGCAGAACTGCTTTTTTTATTAAAAAAAATTCATTACAAGGGATGGCTTGGAAATGAAGCTAACATAAAACAAAAGACACACGAGATTAAAAAAAATAATTGTACAGTATCTGCAGTCATAGATAGGTTGTGTTCTACTTCACTGGAAGTAATATTCACATGAATTAGATCATTGACCTTTTCTGAATATTGCATATTTGGGTCCACATTTGTATGATTTGAAGGTTTGTACAAAACAGGAAAGTTTAACAATGAACCTTAATTTTGATATATTTTCCAAGTAAGTATACTTTGTAGAGTTCACTTTTGAGGTCACTTCTTCTTGAGCTGATAATTTTTTCTAGCATCATCTGTCCATCTATCAATCAACAAATACTAAATACTCACCATGTGCTTTAAATTATGGGATGAAGGCAGGGAGAAAATAAATAGGAGAGAGCCAACAAATTAATTGGCAGGACATGGGAAAATGGGAATTAAGCAAAGCAACACTATACAATTAAGGACTAATTTGTGTGGTACGGAATGAAAATGCTAATGGTCAGGGTAGTTGGGCACAGGTCAGGGGCAAGGAATTAGAAAATCTCTCCTATATCTTTGTATTAGTGAGTTCTTATGGGCTTTTAAAATGCAGTCTTTGGGTCTTCCAGCCATTGGCATCTGTGTGGTGCTATATCTTTCATATCTAGCAATTGCCCATTAGAAGCATTTAGTTAACATTAATTTTACTGCCTTGCAGAAAAATAAAGATGGGCTAGTTGCAAAAAGTTTTCAAAGCACTTTCTCACTGATTTCTTCAGTGTGTGTGCACGTTTGTGCACATGTGTATATATGTGTGTGAGTAAGAGACAAAGACTGATAGACATAGATTGACACTGTGGTGGTTTTGACTTTGAAAGGAAATTGAGTATCTTTGAAAAAAACATCAAGTTCACAGCTCTGGAGATTGAAATCTGTGTTTACCTATGTTGTGTAGCACAATAAAGTTGTCATCAAGAGAAGAGGACCTTTTAGACATGGCTCTCCAACACTGGCCTGTGCCCAGGGCTAGAGAAACTAGTGAAGGTAAAAAAAGCATTCAATCTTGAGAGAAAAGTCCATAGTATATCTCCATTAATGATTCATCTGAATACCAGTTGTCAGCAACAAGAGGTTTAAAGTTTCATGAAGAGCAAGACAGCACTTGAACAGAACAGCATATAACATTGGATTATAACTCAAATGAACTCAATGCAAAGCATTATAACATTTCCATAAGCATCCTTTTGGCCCTCTTAAAGATGGATACAGGTTGTACTGGCACATGACTCAGCTACTGGTCCAACAGAGCAGAGCTCCAGATCATTAAGGGAGCAGACAGCAGGCCCTGTTGAGTCTCAGGTCCCTTTCTCTAATTGGATAAAGGTATTTGGCAGGACTTCGCTGAAATTGTGCATGGCTGTTTCCAGGGGATAACTGCTGCTGTGTATCTGTCAGACTCACCATAATCTATTTATAATGCTGTTAATTTCACGCATCAGTGTTTTGTTATAGGAGTCAATGACACAAAAGATGCATGATCTAACAAGGGTTGGCAGTTGGAGACTAGGCTGTGGTTCGCCAGCACACACTACGTCATCAGGAGTAGAGTATAAACCTCAGCTAAAGAAGGAATGCCAATTAATATATGTGGCTGAGAACAATAATGAGCAAACTTATCATTGCTGTGTTTATATCAAGTTTTCAAACTAAATCATTAATTCTCAGTTACCATGTGTCATTTTATTGTACCAGAGGTATTTTCCTATAGAGGCTTTTCTTTTGGAGGTGAAATGAAAGACTCATAAAATCCATAGGTACTTGTGAAATGCAGTTTCAAACAGTAGACCACAATCAGAGCCCCAGCTAAACAAAGATCTAGCTATTCACTGGAAGTATAAATAGAGTAATTAATTAACTAATGCTTCTGTTGATATCATCAACCATTTGGTAAGTACCCTTACAAACATGTTTAATATAAGAGTATGTTAGAATTAAATTTAGAGCACTGAATTTCAAGTTCTGACTAAGTCCATTTAGCTGGCTTACTGTGTGTAATGCTCTCCAGAAAGAACATGGTAATTTACCTCTTGTGAAGTTGCTGGGCTTAGAAAATTATCACGCATTTAAAGGTGGTAACTGCCAGACTGTATTGATGTTACTGCCCTTCATGTGCTCTGTGATCCAGGGACACTGATCTTCCTAGTTAGTACATGACCCTCCATCATAGGAAAGGGTATCTTCACTGCCTGCCCCTCACACCTGGGACTCAATCTCCCTCCTCTTCTCTGCCTCCTGGTTTTTCTGGCTTCTTTCAAGTCTCATCTCAAAATTTACTTTTTTCAAGAAGCTTTTCCCACTTTTCCTTGATGTTAGTGCCTTGTTTCTAAGATTACCCCCAATTTATTCTGTAAAATCTTTTTTGGTTTACATAGTTGTTTGTGAGCTGTCTCTCTCATCAGACACAAAGAAGGTATTTAAGTGCCGACTGACTGAATTGACAATTATTCTTAGTTTTTTGAAGATTAAGGGATAGGGATACAGTTTCAATGGTACAAGATATTCCTAGGTGAACAAACTTCCTCTAGCCAGTGTAAGTTGGCCCACTCTCTGCAACTAATTTCATATTTAAAAGTCTCTGGCCAATGTTAAAACAAGTCAACTTTTGTTAATAAGATCTGATCCCTTGTCTGAAGGCTCAGATTCGGTGGCACCCTGTCTTTTGATCTCGAGTCCCCCCTTCCTCATTCCCCAGCTTTGTTTTTCTTTCCTTCCTCAACTTTTCCTAAAAAACACTGTCTGACCTTTCCCTTTATGAATTGCTCCCTACTATGCTAATCTACATAAACAACTGTATAGGACTTTGTTTCCGCTTCTTATACTGCCTTGTTGATTAATTACATCATACTTGTGAGACTTAAGCTTCCCACGAATACCAGAAATTCCTTATGGGCAGGAAGCATGTTTTACAATCCTCTTGTATCCCCTCATGGTACCTAACAAGGGGCTGAGCACATCATATGTGCTCAAAGTTTTACTAATTAATTGGGTTCACCCCATTGCAGACATATTAAACACTCCTGGGGCTAGCTTCAGACAAAAGTAGGCTCAGGATGCTAAATCTTATTCATCATCAGGAATGTGTCTCATGGCTAATACAATGATTATAATTTTTGGACCCAAAATTGGGATACATAGTCTGGCAAAGGCCATCATTTTGCAAAGCCTCATTAAAAGTATGCTTTCTTTTTCTTGAAAGTGATTCAGTTCCCAAAAACCTGGAAAATATGGTCATTGTATCCATGGCATTTGGCACCTTTCCAGAAACTGGAATCAACCGGGATCCAATTTATAATCTGGTCCATTATGTACTTGCAGTGAATAAATGTAACATTATTTTTAAAGTGAAAACCTGTGAACTTACTTTTTGCTATTCTTTTCTTTGATTCTTAAAAATATTTCTATAATGCCTTTTGTTTTATATCTCAGTCATTCATGGATACAACCACCTTTCTTCTTGCCCCCAACCTTTCTTTGTAACAAAAACAAAAACAGGTAAACACAAGAATGACACAATGGCCACTTTTGCCAAGGTATGCAGCGTTCTTGCCTTATAGCTGCTCCACTCTCTTTGCTAAAAGAAGGGTCATATGTTGTATCATTTGTTCTCAGGGACCGTATTAGTTTTTCAGTTACTCAGAGTTTGTTGGTAGACTTGTTTTTTTTTGAAATCTGATGGGGGAAAATTGCTCTCTGTGATCCTAGGCGGGGAGCTCTCAAGCATTAGGCAATATTAAAAACATAAAATACATTATTATTCCATCAAGATTTGTACTGTTATGTTTTTCCTCCCACAGGCAAATCAGGATTTAGTAGGACTGGCCCAATTAATCTCTGCTCCTAATGTAGTGAGGTAAAACTGCATTTATGCCTGACATAAATATGGGCACTGGAATAGGGATGATGATTAATTTGTAGTATCAGTAACACCTGTCAAGTGCCCTTGCAGTGCATCCTAACCCACTGTCAATAATGTTACACAATTAACTATGGGAACTAGGCACGCTAATCACATTGACTGCTCCTGTGCTTTGCTGCTCATTTCCAGTCTCAGAATTATGACAATTTGCAAAGCACATTCTGAAAGGTTGGGAGGTACACCTCAAATCTTTATTAAGCATTATCTTTTTAGGTGGGCTGCTACCCTCTGCCAACACAGCCTGTGTGTGAGTTTCCTGTCAGCATTTTTTGTTTGTTTGAATTCCCTTAAAAGTACACCTTCTTGCAATGCAGCTGGGAGCTGGGGCCATGGCTATGTAGCTCTAAGCTGTGTCTGCCTCCGTTTTTCAGCCTCAAACCTAAAGAGGAGGTTAGGGATAGATTTGTGGGAGGAGAGGGTGAGAGATAATATGTAGGTGGGAAGTCATTTAGTTGGCTAAATCTTTCTCAGAAAAGGCAGTCTTCAACAATTATCTCTTCTATTCTCACCACCTGGAATTCCCTCCTAAATTACTAAAGAATATAAACATTCTCAAGGCTTTAAACACCCATATAAAATCCTCCAACTTCTGGACAACTTAAACTGGAAATTATATTTTCTCTAATAATAATAACATCCAACATTTACATATCACTAATTATGTGCTAGGAACTGTGCTGCATGTTTTACAATGACCACTTATTACTACTGTTATTAAACTGAACTTATAGGTTACCTTGCCTTATAGCTAATCATATACATGTCATCTCCACAATTAGACTGTAAGATCCTTGAAGGCAAGAAGGCACTTCTATAAATAACTCATGTTTCCCAACACAGTAATCTGTGCAGAATAATAATTACTCAACTTATATAATATCTCAAAGTTTGCAATGAGTTCTCATCTTCTTAATATATTAGGGGGATAATGCCAGCATTATTATTTATATATTACAGATGAGGAAACAGATCTGAGGTACTAAATGATTTTGCAGCTACTTTGGAGGTTATCAAGTCCATGCTTGATAAATATATGTTGAATGAATGCTGTGACAAGGGAAAAGGTCTTAAACCAGAATGAACTAATGGCCCATGGGACCTTTATTCTTATTCACCAATTCAAATAGCCTTGTTAGTTGTGACAACCCATTGTCAACCTCAAGGAAACCAGTGGAAGAAATTCTCTTCATAAATGCTGCATTGAGTAGTAACAATTTTTTCCACTTTGTGATGGAGGGTAAACCAGTCAGTAAACCTGAAGCAAATGATTAGCCCACAGGATGTCAAGCCCATGGGGGATAATTGTGGAAGAAGCAGTATTAGAATGTCAACATATCCTTGACATCAGCAGGATTTTTCAATGGCCATTGTGATCACAGCTATTTACATCTAACCCAACTTTCTTGCCATCCTCAGGATCCTAGTGCTAAGGATAAGAGGAAAAAAAGAAAGCACCGATAGATTTGAAGTTAGCAAACCTGAATTCTAATATCTATGGTACTAATTTGTTGTGTGATTTTGAAGAAGTCACTTTATCTCTCAAGGGCCTCAGTGGCCATAACTGTAAAACAGGAGAACAGAGCCAAATTCTTTACGATTCTTTAGCTAGACTTTAAATCTTATGTTCTGTGATGGTCAAGAGTATTCACATAGCAGCCAATTTTCTAAAAACAAGCCCCATCAGGACACACAGGTGGTTCATAGTTCAACAGTTGGGATCACTTCCTCTTAAGCTGTGCAACATGTAGAAATGCTGTCCTTTCTCTTCATATCCCTCCCACTTTGTAATGCTGTACATAGGGAAGGCAGTAATCTGCACGGACATGGGAGACCTGTATTAGTCCTGGTTCTGCCAGGAGTAGCCTGATCATTGACAAGTCACTCTACTTCTCAAAGTCCTTTTCTCAGGAAAAAATAAAAGGATGGAACTAAATGATCCCTGTGGGCACTTTTGGCACTTCAGATTCTCAGATTCTGTGCTCATGTGCACAGCTCTTCAACATATTTCAGTTAAAAATGCTCCTAACCCCTCCTCTTACAACAGACATTTTTTTCTAAATAAGCCCAACCTGGCCCTGCAGCTGCTGAAGGATGCTACAGCTGTGATCTCTTTGGCTGGATCAGGGGCTGAGGCTATTTATATTTACTCTGTGGAAACACTGTTGAAATAACAAAGCCTTTAATCCTGGCTGCTCCATACCCAGAGTGCAGCATTTCACACCAACAAAGGCACGCTGTGAAATCCAGGGAACCGAGAACCCTCCCCACTGCCTCCTGTCCTTGGTTCCCTTAGTGTCTTTTTCCAGAAATTCATTTTAGCAGTCTTTTCTATTTCTGCTCATACAACTGAGACAATAATGGAGATTTAGATCCTTCTTTTATCCTTGTAGAGGTTTTCCTAACAAATTACTTGGTGTTTGGTGGTGCCGTGTTTTAAAACCATCATAGAAACCAACATCATCTCTTTAAAAGGATTTGAATGTGTGTGTGTATGTGTATTTTATGGACCCCTTTGACAGTTTGGTGAAACTGGTGGACCCCTTCTCAGAATGTTTGTAAGTGCATTCAATAAAATGCATAGGCTTACAATAGAAAACAAATAGCCTGAAATATAGTTATCGATTTTTTTTTAAAGTTCCTAGAGCCCAGATTAGGAACTCTGCTATCTAGGCTGATTGTGAAAGCCCTCCAGTCTGACCTCACCCAGTTTATCCAACAATATTTCCTATCATTTAAAATTCCCTACTCTTTGCCTGTTCCTATTCTATACTATCCTTTAAGATGCTGTTCATCTTACTTTATGACTATTCCAGTCCTTTATTTTCCCTACCTCAGAACGACTAAACATTTATATCCTAATGATTTAGTCTGTTTCACACAATATTTCCCTGGTCAGTTGCCATGTCTTATACTTTTTCTCAATTCCATCTAGCATCCAGCAGTCCAGCACTAGGTCCAATAATTGATAATTGGCTGAGGCAGCTAGGTGAAATAATGAACAGAGGGTAGACACAATGTCAGGGAGAATGGGGTTCAAGTCTTCTATGTGAACTTCTGTGTGGTCACTTAACCTCTCAAGTGCTCTGAGCAACTCATTAAAAATACAAGTTGCAGAGAAGGTGCAGACAAAAAGTGAGGATATTACCAGGAGACATTAACAGTGTTCTCTTTTTGTACATTCTTCCATTTGCTTGCCTCTGCTGTACATTTGGCCCTCTCCACCTGATATGTATCCATCCTTTTCCTCAATGATATGAGTATTTTTCAAAAAGCATACCTGATATTTATGAGGGAAATACTGACTTTTGCTTTCTTACTATGCTACTATATTTCATTAAATATTTTTCTTTGAAATAATTGCTTGGTACTTTTAAAAGTGAACACAATGTGGCATCTCATGAACTTTGGTCTTTCAGAATATACAGACACACAAAACTACATGAAGCTGGGGTAACCCCTTGTGCAACAGTTAGGAGGTGCACATTAAAGAGACAGAAAAGCAAGATAAGCAAATTCTAAATCTCCTTCTGTTTTTAATTCCCTTTCTTCTCTACACTTGGCCAGAGGGCAAAAACAAACAAACAAACAAACAAAACCTGATATCTAACCCTAAGTGCTAGGTCTTCACAGCAACTGCGTTGGTCAAATCACTTCAATTCTCTTGTTTAATTTTTTTTCCTCTATAAGATCAAGACATTACACTAGATGCACCTTTCCCTCTGGAGATGGATCATACTGTGGTTCCAAATGAGTTACCTAGCAACAGAAAATCTCAGAATTAAAGAAATGAAGAGAATTTTCTTGATCATTTTATAGAGTTTAACATCTTCCTTTTGTAGCTGGGAAAACTGAGACTGACATAGGTTAAATTGAATGCCCAAGGTCAAGCAAATCATTCATGGCAGAGATGAAACTCCAGCCCAGGTCTCATTACCTCAGTTTAGTGTCCCTTCCATTTGAGATAAAGTGATGCGGCTTAAGAGTCTAAGAAACTAAATTCAGAGGCTCAATACTAAAGTTTATTTCAGTTTCTTTAGGCTAATTATATCACCATTTTTGTATCTGTGTATTTTATTAAATATGTTATGTGAGGCTCATGACACTATCAAGTCCAGCTCTTCTTAATTCCACTGCACCACTAGTATTTCCTTTAATCACCTAGAATTTATTGATTTATCAAGGTATTTCAAAGGGCCAATTAAGTGATCAGCATTATACTTGGAACTCTGGGGACACAAAAGAAGTAGAAAACATGGCCCTTTCCCTCTAGTAGCTTAGACCTGTGTTGGGAAACCAATATAAGTATAAAAGAAATGTTCAATAAATCAATTTTAGGTCTGTTTATTGGATTCACAGCTGGTAGAACAACCATTCCCAATAAGTGATGATTAATGACTCCTTGTCAACCTGAGAGTTCTCTTAACAAAGTATTGTAAGTGTCTGTCCTTGAATGTGTTCTCTTATATATTTTTCTAAAAATTCTGTTAAAGACATATAAATTATAGTTGTAAAATTTGCATATCATCATCAGGACTTTGGTCCCTTATATCACCAATATATGGCTTGTGACTCATGTCATATTTGAGGTTTTCCAGTGAATTCAGATCCCTTTCTGCAAACCTTTGAAAGGTCTTCATTTGGGCCCTGAGGTTGATAAATAATGGCCAGCAGTAACACAGGATAATAGGATTTAGATCATGATGAGACCTTTAGAAACCATCTAGTATGCTTCTAGTCTAGTATACCCAAGTACAATGAAGACTGCATGAGTTGAAATAACTTGTCCAATATATGCTATATCCCTCCTCTCTTTTTCTTTCCTTAAAAATTAAAACATATGTCTGAATCCTAAATTTGAGGGCTGGCTCCTAGATCCAAAACCAATATGTTTTTCTGGACCAGATGACTTCTAAATTCTCTTGACCCTATTCTCCTATCTTATATATTTTAACTATGCAATATTAGCAAGTTTTTAAAAATGCAGTATAAATTGCTCTATGTGTACTAAGAAACAAAGTAAAGGGCTGATAATTACCAAGATATAGTTCCCACAATCAAGGAGAGCTTCTCAGAAGAACTGAAAGTGAGAGGCTGGGGAAGAGGTTACTTTCCATATAGGGTAAACAACTTGTTTTTACCTGAGAAGTTATCTTTCTGAAATCCAACAATTAGGCTAACCATGTGACTCCCTTAATGTCCTGTGCATATGCTAATTTTATCAATGGAATACATCTACTTAATATGTATTAATCTGATCCACTTTCAAGCACATTGCAAAAGATATTATGAACCTAATCATCATCATCATAAAATGACTGCCCAGAAAGGAACAGATGTCATGTATATAAAAAAAAGATGTGTGCAGCAGAGAAGAAAGATTTGGGGTCATTAGGTAGCATATGGGTAGAGAAATATACCATCCAGATGGTCCCTTCTCTCCTTTGACCAATAGCTTGAGAAAACTGACCAATGCTTGAAAACAGAATATTAATTCCATCAAGCTCTGACAGAGGAAAAGAATACTACTGAATCTTGCTTTGAGCCAATTTGACATAGTGAAAAAATGATTAAAACGAAAATTTGACTTTGATTCATGACTAAGCCAAATATGGACAATTCTCAAAACCATTTGCTAGTCATCCAGGCAAGGCCTGTATTAACAGTTAGTGACCTTTGAATAGTGGACAGATGACTATTTGCTAGGGATTGTATAGATGGGAATCTATGGTACAGGTGAGGGTTGAAGCAAGTAATCTAAGGCATCCCAATCAACTCTGAGTTCCTATGGGTCAGAAAACACCAAGGTGCCAGAGGTAGGTGAGACATTAAGCAAGAAATCCAGGCTGTATAAACTATAGAGAAGAACCTTTGCCTCCAACAAGAAGCCTCTGAAAATCCCCAATGGGACAAGGACAAATCCCAAATCCTTCAAGCTCAGTGTCTACAAGTGAAACAAACTATTAAGATAGGATAACAATTAAGAGAGAGTAAGCAGTGTGAAATGGCTGACTGAGGAGTAGACATCAGGGGGTAAGAGAAAAAGGCAGATTCTGATACCTTAGTTTCCAAGAGGATTTTAATTTTTACTGAGTTTTTGAAGTGGTACTGAAAAAGTACAATAAAACACCAAAAAGATCAGGTGGAAGAAAGGTAAATTCTGTGTTTATCAAAGAATAAATAAATGAAAAAAACACTTAGTAAAGCATTTCTTTTTTTTTTTTTTTAAAGCAATCAGGGTTAAGTAACTTGCTCAAGGTTACGCGGCCAGGTGTTTCTGGGTGGGTGCTAAGTGTCTGAGCCCGGGATTTGATCTCCAGGTCTTCTCAACACTGGAGCCGGCGCTCTTACTCGCTGTGCTACCTGGCTGCCCCAAACTTATGTCTAGTAAAGCATTTCTTAAGCACAAAACACAAGGTCTAGTGGCAGACTGATGCACTGTTGGTAGATCTGTGAATTTTCATTTATTCTGGAAAAGAATTTGGAATTATACTAAGAAATGGCTAAAATGTCCATCCTCTTTGACTCCAAGGCCCCACTGATATGCACATACCCTAATGAGGGAAAAGATAAAAAATAAAAACATCTTATATTTATAGTAACACTTTTTTTGTAGTAGCAGTAGCAAAGAACGAGAAAGAACCACCAGTTGGAGAATGGCTAAACAAGTTGTGGTTCGTGAATGTAATGACATCTTACTGCATTGCAACAAGAAAAAAAAAAGCAACAAATATGAAGAATACAGAGAAGTATGAGACAATTTATGCGATCTGAGGCAAAGGGAAATAAAAAGAACAAGGAAAAACAATATAGCAACTACCCTAACAAGGAAAATGGAAGGGAGGAAGAAAAGAAAGAAAGCTATGAAATTACTGTGACTCCACTTAGTCCCAAAGACTAGTTGTGAAAATATACTTCCGTCCTGCTCTGTGGAGGTGGGAGAGGCTTATGAGTATAGAATACTATGTTGGACCTGGCTTACACATTAATAAACTTTGCTAAACATTTTTTTAAAAGTCTCTGTTATAAGGGTGAGTCTCTGGGAGGGGTTGGTGTGAAGGTTATAGTGGAAAATGCGGATGTACAGGAAGTAAAAATAAAACATCAATATATGATATCTCTTTTCATACAGGAAAAAATATTGTCTTGGGCCAAACTTGTTTGGAAATAACATGGTGACCTCCCTTGGCACTTTGTTTTATCTCTGTGATACTTAGTGGCAGATGACTTGAGGTTGACTCAGGAGCCATGGGTATAGTTAAATAATGCACTGGTCAAATATTATTGGTCAATAAGACCATGAAGGCCAATGGGTTGTGAATTATAGTCAATAAAGCTGTCTAGATATGGCAAACCTCATTTGGTGTGTGATGAGTGTTCAGTGGCACTATAGGGATAAACACTATTATACTAATAAATGTTCAATGGCAACAAGCAAAACTCTGGAGCTCAGAGTCAACTAGCTGAAGCAGTCCATTCTTTCTGGATCACAGATGAAAGATGCATAGCTGGGAGAAAACATAAGAAACCACACAACTCAATCCTCTTCACAGATGAAGAAATTAGCCTGAAGAATGGACACAATTGGTTCAAGGTCACACAGGGAGTTAATAGTCTTCAGTAGTAGAGCTAAAACTCTTAAAAGCACACACATAGTTACTTTAAGATTAAAAAAAAATAAAACTTCATATATGTTCTTATATATCATACATTATCTTCATATATATCATAACTGATCCTCATATTCTGTAATGTAGGAATGACAGGTATAAACATTCCCATCTTATGGAGGAGGAAACTGAGGCTCAGTGAAGTTAGATGACTTTGCCTATGGGTACATAGCTATTAGGAGGAAGATGAAGAATCTGGATCCAGGTTGCTTCAAGTCCAGCACTATTTTTACTATGTTATCCTGCTTTTCAAAAGCTAAAGAACAGGAACATTTTATACTGATTCAATTCAATGACCATTCACCAAGCACCTGCTGTGTGTTACGATCATACTTAAGTATTCATGTGAAAGTTTACATGTCTGCACTCTTTTACTCATTTCCTGATTCCCAAATAAATAAGATCTCCAACCCTGACACCATGAATGATATAATCAATGTTGATCTCAATTCCTTAGCATTTAAGCTTCTCTACCCTCTCTCCTGAGCCTACCTATCCATTCTCAGTCTTGACCACTCCTGGCACACAGTAGGTACTTATTAAATGCTAGCTCACAGACACGTACTGCTTTAGATGGATGGGTGCCCTGCTTCTCAGTCTCACATTATTCTTGCCTCTAGGCCTTTGTTCCCAGTGCTCTTTTCTTCTTCTAGTCTGCTTTCTTTCTTCCTTCCCCCTTATCAAAATCTTACCCAGGCCTAAAGTCTGTAATTCACTTCTGCCTCCAGCTTGTCAAAGCATACATCTTACAGGGGCATCTTCTTCTTCTTTGAAATGTTGCAGCAATACTGTCTACATCAAACAGTTCAGTATTTGATCTTTTTTACTAACAGGGCTCTCTAATTTCTCCTCATGCAATTGTCTTGTTTTTCCAACTATCGTGTGCTTTTTCTATGTCCCTATAGTGCCTCAAACAGTTAGCCATACAGGTGGATCAAGTGTTTGATCCATGGCTAAGGTTTGGAAAGCCTTCTCTCCTAGCTCTTGTTGCTTGAGTGAAACAGGAGCTAAGAATTCACAGTGACAAAATCTCCAGCAGCCTAACTTTGTTCCTAGTGTCCAAAAGTCTGCCTAAAGCAGCAGGTATGCCTTGCAGCAAAACTACTCCAAGAGTGTAGGTGTGTAGCCTCTGCAGGAAGAGGCAGAGCAGAAGCCTGAAATTTCTCTGTGGTTAAGGGAAATTATTCTGCAGTTTGTGTTTAAAGAGATAACAACAAAATATATTGCATTCACAGTGTAATATGTAAGCAGGTACTTTGATTTCAAATAAATACATTTAAGATGTTTATAACAATATAGATAAGACCTGTGATTTCATTGGTATGGCGCCTTCCCAGGTAAAAAAAAATATGCTCTGCTTAAGCAGGTAAAGATATTCTCTGCAAATGAAAATTGTAGAAATTGTCTAGAGCATGGAGAGTTCCTTGTCTGGGGTCACACAGCCAGTAAATGTCTGTGGGACTCAAACCCAGATATTCTTGGTTTCCCAGTTGGTTCTTCATTCATTAAGCCCTATAGTTCACAAACGGTTGAATCACTAAATACTTTTGGAGATGAACAGGGATCAGCCACTAAGTCTTCTTAAATATTTACGATAAGGAAAACATACTTGGAGAGAGAAAAAAAAATTAGTCCCCCAACAGAATCTCTTTTAGGTGTTAGGAGTAACAAGCTGGCTGAATAAAATTGCACACATATCTGAATAGAAGGTATTCCAATTATGAAAGCTAAAATTGTTCTGTGCCAGGAGGAGCCTCCAGAACAATATATGCAGACTCAACATTTTAATAAACCCACACAATGTGAGAAAGGCTGAGAATTTGGATGCCAGTACCAATATGTGGCACTGAAAACTTTTCTTCTTGTCTCTCAACAATTACTAACATATGTGAAATACTTTCTCTGAGCTGAACACTGTAGCAGGCATGGGGGAACGAGAAGGGAGGAGATGCAAAATTTAACTTTTTCCTGTCCTCATGGAGCTTAAGTGTAGTTTACTGTTTGGTAATTTCAGTTATGAGTCCATTTGGCATTTTTCTTGGCAAAGATACTGAATTGGTTTACCATTTCCTTCTCCAGTTCATTTTACAGATGAAGAAACTGAGGCAATTAAGTGACTTGCCCAGGGTCACACGGCTAGAAAGTGGCTGAGGCCAGAACTGAACTGAGACAGATGAGTCTTCGTGACTCTAGGCCTGGCACACTATGCACTATGGTGCCACCTAGCTGCCCCAAGACTACTACTAAGAAACTTCATTCAGAAAACCATCCTTCAGCTTCAAGGGGCATAAGTGTAGTACAAAAAGCTGTAATACACAATAATATGTATCTTACATGGATACAATCAGCCAGCATTTAAGAAGCATACAAAGTTTCAGGCTCTGGGCTAAGTCTTGGGTACACAAACAGGCCCTGCCCTGAAGGAGTTTATATTCTAACAGGAGAGACAACATGCTAAAAGTCACACATTTAAGATGTATATACAGTAAATGAGAGGTAACCACAAAAGGAAGGCACCAGCAGTAGTGGGGGTGTTATGGGAAGGAACCAGAAAGTGCTCATAACAAAGATAGGGTTTGAGCTGCGTTAAAGGAAGTAGGTAGGGTAGGGAGAGCTGACTATCTTCTAAAGGTCCCCAGCCTCCATTATGAAAGCTACTATTTGACATACAGACTTTTGTGCTATAGAGAAAGTAATCTTCTGACATTAAAAACACGAGCATCTGTAGAAAATCATCTAAAAATTGCCCCCTGGTGCTGTCGTTTTGCTACATCAGTTGTTCCAGAGGCAGCTGCCTGTGGTTATTCACCTTCACCTTTCCTCCACCTTCATCACACTCCTAGTTTTTTGCCCTTGGTAGTACCATTGCACTGCACCACTGAAGGATTTCCTCTGCTGGAAATCCTTCAATTGTTCCCTATCACTTATGGAATTAAGGACTCAGAGTCTTAGGACTGGAAGGGATCAGGGTCACCAGGTGTAAACTCCTTATCCTGGCATTCAAGGAAGACCCTTCACAGCCTGGCCCCACTCTATCTTACTATTCCACTTCCATATACTCTATTCTCCAGCCAAACTAGACTCTGGGATGTTCCCAGTACACAGGTCATGCTTTTCTGCCCCCTTGCATTTATTCATTCCATTTCTTATGGCTGGGATGTCATTACTTCACCCCCATTTCTGTCATTTGAATTGCTACCCGTCCTTCCAAACCTGGTTCAAATGCCACTTCCAATACCATTTTCTCTGTGAAGTGTTTCCTGGTTAGATCTTTCTTCTTCAAACCCTGAACAGGACTCTCAGATACTTATGTTCTTTTTTTTTTTTTAAATAATAGTGACTTATATTTCATATCCTCTTATTAGATTATAAGTTCCATAAAACCATATCTTATTTAAACTCTGTATCTGTCCTAGTCCTTAGAGAAAAGAGCTCTGCACATGGTAAATATTTAATAAATGCTGGTGAATTTAAATTGTTATGCCTCCCTCTCTTCACCTGGCCAACAAGCCCTAGTCTCTCTGATATCGTTTCCTCTACCAATTTTTCATTTCTGCTTGGGACAATGGAGGCATAAGGGGGAAAAGTAGGAAATTTGAAACTCTAGCCCCTGAAGCACTAAACTGTACTCATAACAAAACATAAGAACTTATTTCTGTCACACTTACTTCCACAAAAACAATCATGTAATCATGGATCTGAGGTAGTGACTATACCTTGGAGATGATTCATTAGACTTTGTAGTAAGTCTACTTATCAGAGAATCAAACAATGTCACTTTGGCTATTCTTAAGTTAGTAGATTTGTATGTTTATATTAATTTATTTGTATGTCCCTTTTGTGATCCAAAAGACAAATTCTGCAAGACAACTAACAAAATTTAGAGGCTTAGTCTATGGCAGTTTTCATCAGTCTTGCAGAAGTGGCCGGATAAGCTGTCATTTATTCCTGCTTCATGGGGGCGAAGCCGTCATTGCTTTGGGGTTTTTTGCGGGGAGGGGGTTAAAGGGACGGGGTGATAAGGAGGAAGGGCATAGCAACTGTGTAACAGCAGGCACCTTAGCATACCCAGGATGGCTGCTAGCACAGGTCCTTTGATCTGCTCTTCTTTTTTTTTTAATTTTTTAAATTAATTTGTTGGTTTACTTTTAGTTTACATGATTCAATTCCACAATTCTTTGAGTTTCACATTTTGTCACCCTCCTTCCCCTCTCCCCCATGGTGGCATATAGTCAAGTATAGGATCTGTAAATACTTTCACCTTATACATTAATCAGATTATAAAGACGCATTGTATCAGATGGAATGAAAAATGGTAAAGAGGACATAAAACCAAACAAGAAAAGGAAAAAGATCAGGTATTTTGCTTCCATCTGGATATAGACTCAGTTCTTTCTAGTTCTTTCTCTGGATGCACACATTTCTCTCCATCATGAGTCTTTTGGGATTGACTTATATCACTGCATTGCTGAGAAGAGTCCAGTCTATCAAAGTTGGTCATCACACATACTTTGTGTCTGTAATTGTGTACAAATTTCTCCTGGTTCTACTCTTTTCACTCAGCATCAGTTCGTATAAGCCTCTCCAGGTAAATATGAAGTCCGTCTGCTCCTCGTTTCTTATAGCACAATAGTATTCTAACATGCATATACCACAACATGTTCAGCCATTCCTCAATTGATGGGCACCCCCTTAATTTCCAATTCTTTGCCACCACAAAAAGAGCTGCTATAAACATTTTTGTATATATGGGTCTTCCTCCCACTTCTATGATCTCTTTGGGATACAACCCCAGGAGTGGTATTGCTGGGTCAAAGGATATGAAAGTATTTATAGCCCTTTGGGCATAATTCCAGATTGCTCTCCAGAGAGGCTGGATTAGTTCACAACTCCACCACCAATGCATTAGTGTTCCAATTTGCCCACATCCTTCCTCTCCAGCATTTGTCATTTTCCTGTTTTGTCATCTTAGCCAATCTGACTAGTGAGATGTGGTAGGTACCTCAGAGTTGCTCTGATTTGCATTTCTCTAATCAATAGTGATTTAGAGCATTTCTTCATGTGCTTATAGATATCTTTAATTTCTTTCTCTGAAAACTGCCTGTTCATATCCTTTGACCATTTATCAATTGGGGAATGACTTGTATTCTTATAAATTTGACTCAATTCTCTGTATATTTTAGAAATGCATCCTTTGTCAGAGACATAGGATGTAAAGATTCTTTCCCAATTTCCCACCTCCCTCTTAATCTTGGTTACATTGGCTTTGTTTATACAGAAGCTTTTCAATTTCATGTAGTCAAAATTATCCATTTTACATTTTATAATGTTCTCTAATTCTTGTTTAGTCATAAAGTCTTTCCCTCTCCACAAATCTGACAGGTAAACTATTCCTTGTTTTCTGAGACTGCTTACAGTATCAACATTTATACCTAGATCATGCACCCATTTAGACTTGATTTTGGCATATGGTGTTAGATAATGGTCTATGCCCAGTTTCTGCCATACTATATTCCAATTTTCCCAGCAGTTTTTGTCAAATAGTGAGTTCTTATCCCAAAAACTAGGGTCTTGGGGTTTATCAAACAATAGATTACTATAGTCATTGACCTCTGAATATTGTGTGCCTAATCTATTCCATTGATCCACTCCTCTATTCCTCAGCCAGTTCACTTTCCCTAGCATTTCTTTTCATTAATTCCCTTGATATTCTGGAGTGTTTATTCTTCCAAATGAATTCTGTTACAATTTTTTCTAGCTCTATAAAGTAGTTTTTTTGTAAATTAATTGGTATGGCACTAAATATATAATTTAATTTAGGTAAAATTGTCATTTTTATTATATTAGCTCAACCCAGCCACGAGCAATTGATATTTTTCCAATTAGTTAGATCTGACTTTATTTGTGTGAAAAGTGTTTTGTAGTTGTGGTCATATAGGTCCTGGGTTTGATCTGCTTTTCTAAAGGAAAACAACTCAAAAAGGGGTTACCAATCATACTTTAATCAAACAGATATATCATTTACTTAGTTCAGCACCCTGAACTTCAGAAAATACAAACAGAAATTACAAGCAAACAAAATATATAGACAGAGAAAATAAGACAATTCAGCAGACCAAAAGACAGGGCTTATACCTGTCTGATCATTACATAAATACATATTAGTTAACAGAGAGAGAAGCACCAACATCTGGGTTTTCAAATCTGGGGGGCTCAATGGCTGCCCAGCATCTCATCTGGCCAAATTACACAATCCTTCCCATAAGTGAGCCCTAAAGCAAAACCTCGCCTCAAGAGTATATATAGCTTTCTCCAGAGTCAGAGGGAATCACAACCCTTGTGACCCACTGCCTAATTACAAAGTAACAAAAGGTGGGCCTTCCTGAAAAACAAGCCTCCCCTAAGCAAGTTTCTCTTGTTGGGTTCCAAGTGAGGCCCATTAAGGGGCAGAAAGATCTTTCAATCCCCTTATCATTACAAACTGTCTGAAGGTCAACTTTGCTGCCCCCTAAATAGTTTAGGGAGCTAGGGGAATGTCACCATATATACAGAGACAATACTTCCTCAAAGTGGGGAGAAGAATGATTTTTCTCTCCAAATTAACTAAATTTTAAGCCAGAAACTCTATGTTTAAATTCTAGTTCTGCCTCTTATTACCTTCATGACTTTGGGAAAGTCAAAATGTCTTCTGGTCTCAGTTTTCTCACCTAAAAAAGATTGGAATTAATTTACATGAGGTCTATTCAAGCTCTAAATCTATGATGCACTGTGTATATTTTAATATTACAGATTTGCTTTTTTGGCCCCTGTTGACATGGGAGGGTAGGTGTTTCAGGAACCCCAATAGCCAGAGTGCCTGGAAAGCAGTCTAGAATGAATTCACAGACTCAAGCATTCTCTAAGTCAAGATGGTAAAAGTTTATTGTTTCGCTTTACAATGGGCAAGAGTTCTTAGGGAACTTGCAAATGGGTACATTTAAGGTTTTTTTATAGGATAAATTATAGTGAACCTGTGCCAATTATGCTAACTAGGTGAGTCAGGGTAGGATTAGGGAGGAGTTAAGGAATGGTCAGTTCTTAAAGGAACATGCTCTTTTAATATCTACTGTGCAGGCATATTGCCCAGAATTCACTAGGAAATAGCCTGGGTCGGGGGGCTGTCTGGAGGTGTGGTTTTAGGCTTGAAACATCACTGTCAGCTAGCAGTCAGGGCTGACTGGGAAAATGAAGGTGGTCCCCATCAATGTCCTGTTAGATGAGACAGATGTTGGGAATAAACTTATGTTCCAAGCTAACAAGGGATATAGGATGTGTATAATGAGCTAGGGAGTATACATATGACTGAGTCTAGGATATATGATAGATATGACCCAATACACAGCTGCTTCAGCCAGTACACAGTTGGGTCAAACTACTAAATTCTATAAGTACAGCTGACCACTGTAACAGGAAGAGAGATAAGTATTCTCCTAGGGCATGCTGCCCTTGAGCTAGAGAGAAACTGCCTGAGGCAGTGTTTTGAGGCTAGAGAGATTTGAGGCTAGAGAGAAATGTGATTTTACAAACTGGGGTTCAAGCACAGGTACCCAAACACCCATCACTGTGACTTCATTTGTATAGCAATACTCCCAATGTGGAAATATCCTTCACCAAAGTAGATCAATAACTCCTCAATCACCTAGAAAGAGTTACTCGGGAACACCGAGTAAAGCTGGGGTTTAGTGATTGGATCAGGATTATATAGGTGGTAGGTGTGAGGGTCAGGACTTGAATCAAGGTTTTCCTGACTCTAAGGACAGTATTATTGATAATAGTTTCTTTTTAAACAACACAAAGATTTTCAAAGCACTTTACATATGTTCTCTCATTTGACTTCCATAAAATCCCAGGTGAGACAGATAATGCCAGAATTATTAATCCTAGGATAAAGAGAATGAAACAAACTCAGATAGGTTAAGTGACCTGTCTGAGATAACGCAGGTAGTAAATGATACAGCCAAAGTTTGAATGAATGAATTCCAACACAACAGCCAACTTTCTTCCTTTTTTTTTAAATTCTTTTGTTTTGTTTAAGATTTATTTATTTATTTGGGAGGCAATGGGGATTAAGTGATCTGCCCAGGGTCACACAGCTCACAGTTATCTTTCTATTGTATCTCACTGCCTCTTGGTTTTTTTTAATTGCTTAATAAATTTTTTTATTAATTAATCTAAAAATTTATTTTAGTTTTCGACATTCACTTTCACAAGATTTTGAGTTCCAAATTTTTTCCCCATCTCTCCCCTCCCCCTATCTCAGGATGGCATGCATTTTGATTACCCCTTCTCCCAATCTGCCCTCCCTTCTATCACCACCCTACCTTCTCTTATCCCCTTCCCTTCTATTTTCCTGTAGGGAAGGATAAATTTCTGTACACAATTACAAGTATCTCTTATTTCCAAGTTGCATGTAAAAACAATTTTTAACATTTGTTTTTAAAACTTTGGGTTCCACTTTCTGTTCCTCTGAGAAGTCAAGCAATTTGATATAGGTTATACATGTGTAGTCTTGCAAAACACTCACATAAGTCATGCTGTGAAAGGCTAACTATATTTCCTTCCATCCTATCCTGTCCAACCCCATTTATTCTATTCTCTATTTTGACCCTGCCCCTCCTCAAAAGCATTTGCTTCTGATTATCCCCTCCTAATTTACCATCCCTTCTTTTATTCCCTCTTCTCTTATCCCCTCCCCCCTACTTTCTTGTAGGGTACAACAGATTTCCATACCCAATTGTCTCACTGCCTTTTATTGCTAAGCAATGAAGAGTCCCTGAATGTCTCTGATTAGGGCAATGACATTATCAGATCTGTATTTTAGGAAGATTACTTTGGCAACAGTGTAGAGGATCGAACAGGGATAGACTGGGGCAGGAAAATCAGTGAGAAGGCTATTAAGATAGAGTAACTGTTAGGTAAAGAAAGCCTGAACTAGGTTGGTGACTGTATGAATGGGTATAAATGTAAGAGATACTGACAGGTCATAGCAAGGGATTGGATATGGGAACTGAGGAAGAGGGAAGAGTCAAAGATCTCAAAACTTAGGTGTGAAGCCTGGGTACCTGGGAAGATTGTTATTCCCTCAACAGAAACAGGCAAGTTGGGAAGGGGAACATTAAGGGGAGAAGAGGATGAGTTCATTTTAGAGCATTTTGAGTTTGAAGTGTTAACAAGGCATCTGGGTAGAGATGTTGATTAGGATGGCTGGAAATCTGGAGTTGGAGTTTGGGAAAAGGAAGGGAGTTATACCCCTAAGTCAAATTGATTAAACAGGTAACACCTAATTTTGGAATCCACCGTTCAACTTTACTAATTTTTATAGGGAAAAAATAGTAGCCCAAACTAGAAACCTGTCAAACACAATTATACAATTTACCAGACTTGTAACCACCCACACATAATATTTTAAAGTATTTGGCAGAACTCAAAATTTTATAATAATTTCTTCAAGCATAATCACATCAAAAGATGGAAAAGGATTAGAGGTAATGGATGAACCAATTCAACAACAAGCACTGACTATGTATGTATACAAGCACTATGCTAGGTCTGGGCAGGAATATACAATATGTAAACAGAGAAGTATGTGTATAACAATTTGAGTCTAACTAGCAAATATTGCTTGCTTACTAAAATTTTATATAATATATATATATATAAGTAAATAAATATATATAATTTATACAATTACTAAAAATTGATATAATTTTGCAAATCATATATAGTAGTTCATCCTGCCACTGTAGAGAAAAGTGAGACCGTCATAAGAACTAACAGTCCTGGGGCCCTCAACTTCATAAAATCATAGAATGGTAGAGATTATGCAGGAAAATAGATTCAGAGAGGTGAAAATATACCTAAGGTCCAATGGCTGGGCAGGGACAGAGTTTAAACCTCAAGCCACATTTTCTGAATACTGTTCCATTCCTCTAATTCCTTACCTCTTCAATTATGAACATTCTGAAATTAAATTCCAAAAAGCCTCTCTGTTCTCATAAGAAAAAATAATTTGATTTGCCTGAAATCAAGGAATAAGCATGTGCTGACCTGTTTCTAGAAATGGACAGTCAATTCAATTTTACACCACCACCCCCCATTCCAATTGTTTTACAGCTACAATAATGTGCGATATTGTTGGCAATATCTTGGATCACATCTTAATATGACAGATTTTTTTATGTTATTTTATCTGACAACAACTAGAACTCAGAAAATCACAAGCAAAACTAGTCCTCAATTATAACAATGATTACTTCCAAGCATGGCTTGAAAGAAAAACTAGGAAGACACTCCTACTCTATCTATTCACACCTTTGCACAGGTGGGAGGTAAACAAAAGTTGTACACTGAATATATTTTCAGTTGTTTTCAATGTACTCATCAGTTATGCTTATTTTTCTTCTTTTCCCTTTTTGGTTTTAAAAAAATACCATTTATTATATGAGATTGCTCTTTGGGAGGAGGAGGATGAGGGATACTGGGGGAAAGTATGATGATATATAAAAAGACATTAATAAAATTTATTTTTTAAAGCAATTATTATTTCCTCACATAAAAATGCTTTAACCATAAAATAGAGATAATGATCTTTCTGTAGCTATGTAAAACCCTCTAAACCCTAATTGCTGTTCAGAAGGCCTTAGCAGTTTGGTTCATATTAATCAGCTTTGAGTCTCTGCATATAATTGCTGTTAACGAGCTCACCCACAATAATGGACAGCTAAAGTGGAACTGAAGAACAAATCGCTTCTTCAAGGATCTGAATGATGTTTCTTTCACTACATTACAATGTTGGCCATTCATAATAAAAGCAATTAAGTGTTCTCTATTTAATATCTTACTGTGTTGCTCAGCAGAGCCATTTTTCTACTCATTTACTTTTCTTCATTTCTTTTATTGCCAAGTATACAAACTTCACTGGCTAATTTGCCTTATCAACTTGTAAAAGTTCATTGTAAAATAGAGAAACTGTAGAACTTGTCAAAGCATTTTATTATCATCATTATTACTGTTATTGTTATTTTATTAGTCCAACTGTTATATAAGCAGCAGCACTGGCACATGATAAGATGAGCTGTTTGGAAATTTTGAAATATATTCATTATTTATAAGTTTCTGCACATGAAGGCTAAAAGAGATCAGAAAGAATGCTGCCTATTCTTCTGAACATATCTCCCACTCATCTCCCCAACTCTGCTCTTTTCAAACTAATCTCCTTTCACAGAGAAATAAAATCTCAAAGTTGTTGCACTGGCATTTCTCTTATTATTAGAAATTTGGAGCAAGTTCCATTTAGTCATTGATAATTAACAGCAATCTTTGGAAAACTGGCTTAAGTATAGCCACACATTTTAACCCTTAATTTTATACTACTTGCTGTTGGCTTCATGTACATCAGCTTTCTCTTCTGAACTATTCTGTAGGTTTGTTCTTAAATACCTCATGCTATTTCTGTAGCCTCCGTGATATCTATTACATAGTTGAGCAAAACATTTTTAACATCTATTTTTTTCCTATTGACAAGAACCATTATTTACTGATTGAGGCATAGTTTGGAATTTTTTTTTCATCCAGCCTCTATTCAGTTGTCAAACTGATCTTCCTAAAGTGCAAGTATGACCATGTTATCACTTTCCTTCACCCCTCTCCTACCCACATCCAAACAACTCCACTGGCTCGCTATTGATTCCAGGATCATATAAAATCCTCTGGCCTTAAAACTCCATCATAACTTGTCCCCTTCTTTCCTTTCCAGTCTTCTTATGCCTTATATTTTACAACCCCTAACTCTATGATTCAATGACATCTGCTGTTGTTGTTCCTAGTACATGATTCTCTATTTCCCAACTGAGCATTTTCATTGATTATCCTTCATGCCTGGAACATTCTCCCTTCTCATCTCTGCCTCAAAACTTCCTTGGATTCCCTTAATTTTCAGCTAAAGTCCCACCTTCTACAAGAAATCTTTCCCAGTCCTCCTTAATCTTAGTAACTTCCCTTTGAAATTATCTCCAACTTGTGATTTATATCTCTATCTCTTTTGTGTGTAGTTCTTTCCATGTTATCTCTTGCAGTAGACCATGAGCTCCTTTAGAGCTGAGAATACTTTTTGCCCCCTGAGGGGGGAGGTTTTATTTGCATCCTCAGTACTTAGAACAGTGGCTAGCATATAGAAGATATTTAATAAATGCTTGCTGACTTCACTTGACATAGCAAACATACGAATCAGTTTTGCTTAACTATGTATGACTGTTATGATGATTTTGTTTTTCTCTTCTATTTTAGCAAGAGGAGTGAGAGGGAAAATATATATTTGTTAAATGAAAAATGAACTAAATTTTATGAACCACTATTTATATTAGACTCTGATGGGAAATGAATTATATTTTTATTTTCACTTGTAGGCAAGAAAACATAATTCTTAGAAGGGGTCCACAGGCTCCATCAGATTGCTAAAGGTGTACATGACAAACAAAAAGTTAAGAATCCCTGTTCTAAACTATTTACACTTTTCTAATACACACACACATATATGCACACATAAACTATTAAACAAAATAATAATCTTATTTGCATGAGTTCTTTTTTCATCTTTTGTTTATGTTCTTATTAGATTTTTGGATGGCACTTTTTATATTATTATAATCAGGATAAATGTTTATTCTATTTTCTTTTCTCTGAATCACTTCATTTAGGTATTTCCATCTTTCTTTGTATTCTTATCATTTTTAATAATGCAGTAGTATTTTACAATTTATGCATTCTCTGATCATTACATAGGCTGCATCCTGTTTTGTTATCATTTTGTTTCACTATTAAAAAAAAGTTGCTATGAATATTTTTGAACAGAGAGTTCTTCCCCCTGCCCCCTTGTAATATCATTAACTTATGGTCTTGAGAAGGAAATAATAGAATCAAAAGTACTTCATATTTTATAATACCCACAGTCCATGGTCAAAGGTATACTTCAAGACAACTGTATTCTTTCTTAGCTTCACCAATAACATACACATTTTCCACATCAATTAGAATCGAAATATATTTATTACACACATATTATGTATGAAGCACTGTACTCCTCTGAGTAAGGATTTACATGCTAATTTTAAACCCTCTTTTCTAATGTGATAGTGGTAAGGGGGCAGCTTAGAGTATCCTGAATAGTAACATTAAAAGTATTTTTAAAAATAAAGCTATAATTAACAATTTGTGTTTCTTCTTTAAAAAACTAGCAAATTTGTTCATATCCTTGCATAATGAATACCAACTACCACTCTTGTAAATTTGTGACATTTCTTATAGATCCTGGACATCAGATTTTTATCAGATAGGTCATGAGGTTGGTCTAATGAATTGAGCTCTTGACAGATTCAGGAAGACCTCAGTCTGAATCCTGCCTCAAAAAATAGCTGTTACCTTGGCATATATTAGGAGCTTAATAGACGTTTATTGGCACCAGTCTCTCCGAGTCACTGTTTCTTCATCTGTAAAATAGCGATAATAGCATGTCTGTTGTGAGGACAAAAGTGTGATATATCAAGTACTATGCAAACCTTAAAGCACCATAGGAATGTTAGCTGTTATTAACTAGTATCACAAAGATATTCTCTAATGTTTCCTTAATTTTATGCATGCAAGGGTTTTAATGTAGCCAATTTGATGTATCTTGTTTCCAATCATTTCTTCCCCTTCGATAGATACAAATTTTCCTTTGCTCCACAGATCAGATGAAGAAAACAATCTTTCCAATTTTTGTTTTTCTTTTCTTTTCTTTTCTCTTCTTTCTTTTTTTTTTGCCTTTTGGACGGGAGGGAATGCAGGGAAATTGGGGTTAAGTGACTTGCCCAAGGTCACATGGCTAGTGTTACATATCTGAGGCTGAATTTGAACTCAGGTCCTCCTGTTTCCAGAGCCGCTGCTCTATTCACTGGGCCACCTAACTGCCCCCTTTGTTTTCCTAAAGTACCTGTTCTATGTGTACCTTTTTGTCTTCCAACAGACTGAATTCCATTTCCATAGCATATGGAACTCAGGGCTCAGAAAACAAACAAAAAACAAAAAATAACTCCAAGAATATAACTGTCCACATCATCAACAATAGAGGAGGCATTTTTGCTTTAGTTAAGAAAAGTATTCTCTTTTCTGTTTCAGGATTTCAAATCTTCCCCAATTCTACCAGATGTTTCACCATGTGTAGACTTTTCCCTGTCTCATCCTCATCAGTGATTGTTAGTTGAATACTCAAGAGAAATGGCTAATCAAAATCACACTTTGAGTCAGAAACAATGGCCTGGGATTCTTGTTTGTTCTTTGTTCTTAAAGAGGACGGTGACATCAGGAAGGTGATGCCATGACTTGAAAGTGAATTGGATTTAAGTGAGGGAGGGCTGTGCAAAGTCACTAGGCTCACTTTCTCCTCTGGAGCCACCAGTGGCAAGATATAGATCAGGATGACTGGAGATGGCCCTGGATGAAGTGGGAGACCATTGCCTTTTTAAGCTAAGGCCTTTCCCTGGTCTCACTTTGATTGAGGAAATGCCCAATCAGTGATTAAGGCTAGGTAAGGTAATGAGGCAAAGATTGGCATCTTTTACCAAGTTAAAAAAACTCAATCTGGGAGGGGAAACCCTTTAGGATTTCTAGCCAAAACAAAAGCAATTGCTATTTACATTCATTCTGAGCAATCCTGGTCCAAATGATGACCAAGGGGTTTGGCTGGAGACCTATTATTGGCCAATCAATAAAAGCCAGAGCAATTTGGGTTTAAAGTCTGAGGTACATACTTGGTGGATGGCTCTGGTCAACTTGTTTCAGTTTCCTTTCTCCCAATCTGTTTCCTCACCTGTCAAATGAGGGTAATAATACTTACCATCTCCTTCCTCACAGGGTTTTTGCTAGGAAAACTCTTGATATCATATGTTTAGAGATTCCCAAGATGGCCTAAGATCCTAGGATACATACTAAATAGTGGTGATAGAAAGAAGAATGCGAAAAATACCAGGACAAACTGATCTTAGGCAGAACCTGGTATCTCTGGAGGTTCAAACTTTGGTTCAATGACTGTGACACTGAGTATCTGTGATACCTAAGTCAAGTGACTGACCTCTCCTGCCATATGACTTCCTCACCTGTGAAATAAGAATGATGAACTGAAGCACTTCTAAGGTCCCTTCCACTTGTAAATTTATGATTCAATGATGCTGCACGTTATAAGGAAGGTTAAGTTTTTCATGGTGAAGATACAAAGTGTGGTCCACAGAATAAATGTATTGGTTGCATTTCACTACTGGACTTTTTTGGAGGAGATGATACCTACAGTTTTCTCAGCAAATCACATACATGCAGTAGAACATAGTCGGTCCTAAGGCAACAGACCAAAGCACAAATCAAAAAGTGAACTCCTTGCTGAAATATCCTCTTCACTATTCCCTGCTTATTTTTAAGGAAGGGGGAGGGAACAGAAGTGAAAGAGAGGAAAGATAAGAAGCTTTTAATAAGTAAATACTATGTGTCAAATACTAGGCACTGTGATAAGCATTTTAAAAATATTATCTTATTTGGTCCTCCCAATAGCCTGAGAGGTAGGTGGTATTATTATCCCCATTTTAGAGTTGAGGAAACTGAGGCTAAAAGACATTAAGTGATCTGTGCAGAGTCACATAGCTAGTAACTGTCTGAGGCCATATTTGAACTCTGATCCTCTTGCCCACTAGTCCAGCATTCTGTCCACTGTACCTGCTACTGCCTCATCTCAGCTGCCTGTGTTCTTATGGAGGCTCCCAAGACCCCCTTCCTCTCCTAAGCAGCATCCTAACTGTTCTATCCTCCCAGTGGTATCACCAGTCTGTTCTGTAAAAGTCTCTCTATCCTTAACATTATCTAACACATCATTTAGTCCAAAGACCTATTCATTTATTTTGTCTATGAGGAAAATGTGGCCTACAGAGGTTAAGTTACTTATCCAGAGTTACACAGTTATTAAGTAGCAAAGACAAGGTTTGAACTGAGGTACTCAGACTCCAAATCCAGCACTCTTTCACTGTATGAGTGGGAATGTAGCAGGTACCAGGGGGCTAATCTATCTTTCTCCCTAGTAACATCAATGTATTTCAACATGGGCCTTCTGAATTCTCTGAAGAAGTCCCTCTAATAGTGGAAATTTCAGTTGCTATGACAGCTGGGAGGAAAGACATTCTTTGGCAGGCAGATCCTAAATCACACCACATAGACAGTCACTAAATTCAACCGCTGTGTCTTAAGAGACAATGAGTTTCACAGAGTGGGGCTGTGAGGTGTGGTATAAAAAGAGTAAGAGAAGGGGGTCAGAGGAACTGGATTCAAACTCTGACTTGGCTACTTATTACATGCATGACCTTGGGCAAAGGAAATCACATTAAAAGCTTCAATTTTAGACGCAGGCTGGGAAGGGGCCTGATCAACTCTGAGGGCAAGTCTTCCCACCAACCACAAGGTCCACTACCAGGCCTATCACCAAAGGGCTGGGACTGGAAAGAGCAAGGTAAGAAGCAAATACAGGGGCCCCTGGAAAGCAAACACTCCTGGAGCTACCACTTCATAGCCCAGAAATTTTTTTTTAAAAAGCCCCTTTCAGGACCTCCAAAGACGAGGATGACAGAGTGAACCCCACTTGCTCCAAACCCCCCCTCTGACCCTGAAAATATAGTAACTATTGCCCAGGGCAAAACCCTCTACAGTAAAGGCTTGGGATCCTAGAGGAAGGGCATGGTTAGGACCCTGCCTCAAAATGGGTAGAAAGCAGACTACAAAGACAAAGACTCTGGAGTCCTACTATCCTCAGAGGGAGGAACCAACCTCAGAGGGAGACAATGTGGACTCCACACCCACAGCTGAAACTTCAACAGGGAATGGATCCCAAGCACAGAAGGCTCTCCTAGATGAGATCAAAAGGAACTTTGAAAAGAAAATGAGAGAGACAGAAGACAAAATTAATAATTCTCTCAAAACGAAAATAGCAGAATTAGAAAAACATCTCTCTAAAAAGAAAAGTGTATGATATGGAAAAGGAGCTTCAAAAATTAACCAAGGAAAATGATTTGCTAAAAACCAGAATTAACCAAATGGAAACAAATAACTCTATGAGGAACCAAGAATTAGCCAAGCAAAACAACAAAAATGAAAAATTAGAAAAAGAGGAAAAATACCTCAAAGAAAAAATAACTGACCTGGAAACCAGATCCAGGAGAGATAATCTGAGAATCATAGGCCTACCAGAAAATTATGATGAAAAAATGAGCCTGGACAACATTCTCCAAGAGCTCGTTAAGGAAAACTGCCCCGAGATACTAGAACCTGAGGGGAAAATAGAAATCGAGAGAATCCACCTGACACCTGCTGGAAGAGATCCCAAACTGAAAAATCCTTGAAATGTTGTGGCCAAACTCCAGAACTACCAGATAAAAGAGAAAATACTTCAAGCGGCCAGAAAGAACAAATATCGAGGGTCCACAGTGAGGATTGCACAGGATTTGTCAGCCTCTACACTGAAAGATCGGAGGCAGTGGAATACAATTTTCAGGAAGGCAAAAGAGCTCGGATTACAACCAAGGATCACATACCCAGTGAGACTAAGCATATTCTTCCAGGCAAAGAGATGGTCATTCAATGATATAACAGAGTTCCAGACCTTCTTGATAAAAAAGCCAGAACTCAATGGAAAATTCAACCTCCAATTACAAGATGCAACAGTGACTTAGAAAGGTAAACAAGGAGAACACACACACACACACCCTGCTATTTGATAAGAGCAAACTGGTTATAGACAAGTAGAGGGTATGACTATAAAATACACAAAATGACGATTTTTTAAAAATCTTGTTAAGGGCTACAAAGGGACTGGGTGAAGTGGAAAAGGGTAAATTATGCCACTCATAGAGGCATAAAAACTGTATAGCAGAGGAAAAAAAAGGGAGGGTGTTGGGAAGCATATGAGCTTTTCCCTCCTTGGTTCTGGTACAAGGAGGGAATAACAACCAGTTAAGCATAGGACACTATAGAGAAGAAACGCAAAAAGAATCATTTTAGAGGGAAAGAGGGGAGGGAGAGGAGCTTCGCATGAGATTTGTTCCTGTCATTCTTGATGCGAAGAAAAAATAGCATACTTCATTAAGTATAACAATATCCTACAGGCAGTAGGAGGGGGAAAGGGTTATGAAAAGGGGGTGGGAGTGGTTTGTAGGGAGGGAAGTAGTAAGGGGAAAAGGGGAGGAAAAAGGAGGAGAGCCGAAAAGGGAACACTGAGGGAGGCGGTGGTCAAAAGGAAAACTATTAAGGGGGGGAAGGGAGGGAAAATATGAACATTAACAGGGGCAGGAATAGGATGAGGGGAAAGAAACAGATAACAATCATAACTGTAAATGTGAATGGAATGAACTCTCCTATAAAACGGAGACGGATTGCAGAATGGATTAGAAATCATAATCCTACAATATGCTGTTTACAAGAAACACATCTGAAACAGAGGGATACACACAAGGTAAAGGTAAAAGGTTGGAGTAAAATATATCATGCCTCAGCTAAAGTAAAAAAAGCAGGGGTAGCAATCCTTATCTCAGATAAAGCAAATGCAAAAATTGACCTAATTAAAAGAGATAAGGAAGGGAACTATATCCTGTTAAAAGGAACCATTGAGAATGAAGCAATATCACTACTTAACATATATGCACCAAGTGGTGTAGCATCCAAATTCCTAGAGGTGAAGGTAAAGGAATTAGAGGAAGAAATAGATAGCAAAACTATACTAGTGGGAGACCTTAATCTCCCCCTATCTGAACTTGATAAATCCAACCTCAAAATAAACAAGAAAGAAGTTAAGGAGGTGAACAGGATTTTAGAGAGGATAGGTATGATAGATCTCTGGAGAAAACTGAATGGGGATAAAAAGGAATATACTTTCTTCTCAGCGGTTCATGGCACATACTCAAAAATTGACCATGTTCTAGGGCATAAAAACCTCACAATTCTATGCAGTAAGGCAGAAATATCAAATGCATCTTTCTCAGATCATGATGCAATAAAAATTATATGCAATAAAGGGCCAGGGAAAGACAGACTAAAAACTAATTGGAAATTAAACAATTTAATCCTAAAGAATGAGTGGGTCAAACAAGAAATTATAGAAACAATCAGTAATTTCATTCAAGAGAATGATAGTAATGAGAAAACATACCAAAATCTGTGGGATGCATTAAAGGCAGTTCTTAGGGGAAGTTTTATATCCCTGAGTGCATACGTGATTAAATTAGAGAAAAGGGAGCTCAACGAATTGGGCATGCAATTAAAAAACCTAGAAAAAAAACAAATTCAAAATCCCCAATTAAATACTAAATTAGAAATATTGAAGACTAAAGGAGAGATTAATAAAATCGAAATTAACAAAACTATTGAACTAATAAATAAAACCAAGAGCTGGTTTTATGAAAAAACTAACAAAATTGATAGACCCTTAGTCAATATGATAAAAAAAAGAAAGAAGAAAACCAAATTATGAGTATCAAAAATGAAAAGGGTGAATCTGCCTCCAATGAAGAGGAAATCAAAACAATAATTAGGAATTATTTTTCCCAATTGTATAAACATAAATTTGACAATCTTAGGGAAATGGATGAATATTTAGAAACATACAAGTTGCCCAGATTAACTGAAGAGGAAGTAAATTACTTAAATAATCCCATCTCAGAAAAAGAAATTGAACAAGCCATCAGTCAGCTCTCTAGGAAAAAATCTCCAGGGCCAGATGGATTCACTAGTGAATTCTATCAAACATTTAAAGAACAATTGATTCCAATACTCTAAAAACTATTTGGGAAAATTAGTGAAGAAGGAGTCCTACCAATTTCTTTTTATGACACAAATATGGTACTGATACCTAAATCAGGAAGAGATAAAACAGAGAAAGAAAATTATAGACCAATCTCCCTCATGAATATAGATGCAAAAATTCTAAATAAAATACTAGCCAAAAGACTACAGCAACTTATCTCAAGAATAATACACTTTGATCAGGTAGGATTTATTCCAGGAATGCAGGGATGGTTTAATATTATGAAAACCATCAGTATAATTGATCATATCAACAATAAAACTAGCAGAAACCACATGATCATCTCAATAGATGCAGAAAAGGCTTTTGACAAAATACAACATCCATTCCTATTAAAAACATTAGAAAGTATAGGAATATATGAATTATAGGAATAAATGGAGCCTTCCTTAAAATAATAGGTAGCATCTATTTAAAGCCATCAGCAAGCATTATATGTAATGGGGAGAAGCTAGAAGCATTTCCCATAAGATCAGGGGTGAAACAAGGGTGTCCACTATCACCCCTCTTATTCAATCTGGTACTAGAAATGTTAGCAGTAGCAATTAGAGAAGAAAAAGAAATCAAAGGAATCAGGTTAGGCAAAGAAGAGAACAAGCTATCACTCTTTGCAGATGATATGATGATATACTTAGAAAATCCTAGAGAATCAAGTAAAAAACTGCTTGAGACAATAAATTTGGCAAAGTTGCAGGATATAAAATAAACCCACATAAATCCTCAGCATTTCTATATATTTCCAATGAAATTCAACAGCAAGAAGTAGAAAGAGAAATCCCATTTAAAGTTACTGTAGACATTATAAAATATTTGGGAATCTACCTGCCAAAACAAACCCAGGACCTGTATGATCATAACTACAAAACACTTTTCACACAAATAAAGTCAGATCTAACTAATTGGAAAAATATCAATTGCTCATGCCTGGGTCAAGCTAATGTAATAAAAATGACAATTTTACCTAAATTAAATTATATATTTAGTGCCATACCAATTAATTTACCAAAAAACTACTTTATAGAGTTAGAAAAAATAGTAACAAAATTCATCTGGAAGAATAAACAGTCCAGAATATCAACGGAATTAATGAAAAGAAATGCTAGGGAAGGTGGACTAGCCTTACCAGATTTCAATCTGTACTATAAAGCAGCAGTCATCAAAACTACTTGGTACTGGCTGAGGAATAGAGGAGTGGATCAATGGAACAGATTAGGCACACGAGATTCAGAAGTCAATGACTACAGTAATGTATTGTTTGATAAACCCCCAGACCCTGGTTTTTGGGATAAGAACTCACTATTTGACAAAAACTGCTGGGAAAACTGGAATATAGTATGGCAGAAACTGGGCATAGACCATTATCTAACACCACATAACAAAATCAAGTCTAAATGGGTTCATGATCTAGGTATAAAGGTTGATAATGTAAGCAGTCTGCTAAAACAAGGAATAGTTTACCTATCAGACTTGTGGAGAGGGAATGACTTTATGACTAAACAGGAATTAGAGAACATTATAAAATGTAAAATGGATAATTTTGACTACATGAAACTGAAAAGTTTCTGTACAAACAAAGCCAATGTAACCAAGATTAAGAGGGAGGTGGGAAATTGGGAAAGAATCTTTACAACCTATGTCTCTGACAAAGGACGCATTTCTAAAATATACAGAGAATTGAGTCAAATTTATAAGAATACAAGTCATTCCCAATTGATAAATGGTCAAAGGATATGAACAGGCAGTTTTCAGAAAAAGAAATTAAAGCTATCTATAAGCACATGAAGAAATGCTCTAATTCACTATTGATTAGAGAAATGCAAATCAAAACAACTCTGAGGTACCACATCTCACCAGTCAGATTGGCTAAGATGACAAAACAGGAAAATGACAAATGCTGGAGAGGATGCGGGCAAACTGGAACACTAATGCATTGTTGGTGGAGTTGTGAACTGATCCAGGCTTTCTGGAGAGCAATCTGGAATTATGCCCAAAGGGCTATAAATACTTTCATACCCTTTGATCCAGCAATACCACTCGTAGGGTTATATCCCAAAGAGATCATAGAAATGGGAGAAAGACCCATATGTACAAAAATGTTTATAGCAGCTCTTTTTGTTGTGGCAAAGAATTGGAAATTAAGGGGGTGCCCATCAATTGGGGAATGGCTGAACAAGTTGTGGTATATGCATGTTATGGAATACTATTGTGCTATAAGAAACGGGGAGCAGGCAGTCTTCATATTTACCTGGAGAGGCTTATACGAACTGATACTGAGTGAGAAGAGTAGAACCAGGAGAAATTTGTACACAATTACAGACACAACGTATGTGTGATGACCAACTTTGATAGACTGGACTCTTCTCAGCAATGCAGGGATATAAGTCAATCCCAAAAGACGCATGATGGAGAGAAAAACGTGCATCCAGAGAAAGAACTAGAAAGAACTAAGTTTATATCCAGGTGGAAGAAAAATAACTGATCTTTTTCGTTCACTTATTTGGTTTTATGTCCTCTTTACCATTTTTCATTCCAGCTGGTACAATCCGTCCTTATAACCTGACCAATGTATAATGTGAAAGTATTTACATATCCTATACTCGACTATAAGCCGCCATGGGGAGGAGGGAAGGGAGGGGGACAAAATGTGAAATTCAAGGAATTGTGGAATTGAATCCTGTAAACTAAAAGGAAACAAACAAATTAATAAATTAAACAAAATATGTAAAAAAAATCTTCAACTTCCTCACTGTTAAACATTGATAGAAATTATACTATTTATTCTGTTTTTAAAAAATTTATTTTATTTTAATTTATGGACTAAAACAAGTATTTCTGCAAATCTATTATGTGCAACTTGCTATTCTTTTAAGTATATAATAAATTTATCATGTAAATTTCTTTTTTTCTTCCCTCCCCATCCCCTTGCCCTAGAGATTGCTACCATTAGAAATGAATAGGTTTATACACACATACACAAATATATGTATGCATGTATGTATATTTTATATATATATGAAATCATTCTATATATGCTTCTATTTATCAGTTCTTCTCTGGATGCAGATACTGTCTTCATATGTCTTTTATAGTTAATTTGGGTATTTATAATATTCAAAATGACTTATATATTCAAAAAACACTTTTAAGTGCTTTAAAAAATTAAGCCTTTATAATTAATTATGTAATCTGCACATAGTGTTCCTTAAAGAGTTTTTAAATGAATGAATTCTTTTTCAGAATATATGATGAAATATGTCAATTAAAAAAAAAACTTTCATCCCTAATTCCAGAGCAGTGATCCTTCAACTTTTTACTTTGTTGACATCACCAGAGTTAAAGTTTTCTTGGGTTACCTGGTCTCACTTGTTGTTATGGGAATGGTAATCTAAGATTTTCACTGCCCCTAGGCCCTTTGATAGGCTTAAGTGACTCTGAGAACCTTCCTTAATTTGAAAATATACTCTGCCCCCCAACAGGGGGTCACCTGAATGTGGTCACCTGGAGCCTGTGGTGGGAGGCTTGTTTTTCAGGAATGCCCACACCTTGTTGCTTCATGATTGGGTAGTGGGTCAAGAGGGCTGTGGCATTCTCTGATCCAGGAGAAATCTATATATACCCAGATGTGAGGTTTTGTTTTGGGGCTCACTTTGAGAAGATTTATGTGATTTGACCGGACAAGACTCTGGGCAGTCGTTGAGCCCCCTGGCTTTGAAAACCCAGAGGGTGGTGCTATCCTTTCTGGTAACTGTCTAGGTATAGATGTAATGGTCAGACAGCTGGAAGCCTGTCTGCTGATCTGTTTCTCTTTCTGCTTGTAACTTGTTTGTATTCTCTGAAGTTCGGGGTGCTGAACTTTTTCCCTTGAACTAGGTAAATGACATACGTTTGATTAAAACAAGGTTGTTAACCCATATTGAGTTGCTTTCCTTTAGAAAAGCAGATCTAAGAACCTGTATTGGCAGCCATCCTGGGGATGCTAGGGTGCTTGCTGCTACACTTGTCAGTCCAAATATAAATACAAACTGCCCACTGTTGATACAAAATAAAAATCCATAAATAATAATTTGTTGAAGTTGTGACCTGGTTAATCAGCTATTCCATATAGACTTTTCCCCATTTCAATTTTGGGTTTTGTAATGAAGCTTCCAAATTACACATAAAGATACACTTTTTATAAACTCCACTGTTGTATAATTCACATATCTGGACTATTCCATAGACTATACTTTGTTCAATACTGACCTAGGGACTCAAATGATCTAAAATAGTTTCAGAAAAGCAATGTATAACTCCATCCCCATAAAGATTAGTGAGTCCAAAACATTAATAAGCTTAGAGAGGGCAGGGGCCAAAAAATAAAACCACCTTATATTTTCAGGGTGCTTTTCAAGTGTTAAATGTACTTTTACATACAGTATCCCATTGTACCTTTATAAGTGTGGCCAGTTTATTCTGCCTGGCACCCGTATAGACAAATAGATGTCTCATAAATACTTCTGGTTTATTCAAAACAATCTCTTGCATGATAGGCAGCATGGCATGCTGGATAGAGAGCCACTTCTGAAATCAGGAAAACCTGGATTCTGGTTCTGTCTTTAAGACACAATCACTGTGGGACCCTGGTCAAATAAGGATTCTTCACTTTTTTATGCCTGGGACTCCTTTGGCAGTCCTGTGAACCCAATTCACCCCTTATCAGAATAATCCCTTGAAAAGTTTCACATGGAATTTATAGGAATACAAAGGAAACCAATTATATAAAAAAGTTATTAAAATAATATTTTCAAAATTTTATGGATTTGGGTTGACAATCCATGCTCTAAGCTTTAAGTCTCACCACTTTACCAGTGAAATCACAGGTCTAAGTCCCTATTCTCATACACTAAATATGGTAACCCTTTTACTCACTGTCCATTCCATGGGCTTCAAACAGTACTGTGTTTTCCATTAGAATAACAGAAATGGAGAAAGGGTTTTTGGCTTGTTCAGAGTCAGTCACTGAGAAAGTCTATATGAAGTACTGCCAATTCAAGAAAAAATTCACTATCTGTCTCTGTATCAAGGACAAATGCCTAAGGTCACTCAACCTTTACAAATCAATTTTTCAGTCTATGTATCATGGAATTTAGGCTAGATTTTATTAATGATAGCCCTGGGAAATGAAGTTTCATAAGTATGATACCTGTATACTAATGGAAATGGAAATCTGTGGAAACCAATAACTAATTTTAGCATGACAACATCAGATCAAACTGACTAAATCACTAACTCTCCTAATCTTCATCTGTTCACCTTTAATTCAGCAACAGAAAATTATAGTAGAATTCCTTTATGTAATATAATCCTTTCTTTAACATTTGATTTACTTATAGTTAGAATCCTGGGAAAAATCTATTTTAGACTATGTGAAATATAGCCACACTTAATCGGCTAATTATTTCCTCCTTTAATTCTGTCTTCAGTGGGAACTGGGGAATTCTTGAACTTCATTCATTTCCATAAACTATTATCAAATGCCACTGTCTTTGACAATGAGGATGCAAAGAGAAAATAAAACATTCCCTGTAGTCAAGAAAGTTACATTCTACTGTGGGATAAAACTTATACACAGATAAGTAAATACAATTTGAAATAAGAGGTGCTGATATCAAGGTAGCAATGACTTTTTTGTACAAAGGAGTGATATAATCATACATGAACCTTATGAAGATTAATTTAGAAACTGAGTAGAAGATGAATTAGAGAGGGAAGAGAAGAGAATAAAGGAAGTCATTAGGAGGCTATTACAGTATTGCAGAAAAGAGGTGAGGAGAGCTAAAATTATGGCTGTATTTGTATGAATGGAAAAAATGGAGCAGATATGAGACATGTTTGAAGGCAAAATCAATGAGGTATTTATTGTTATTACTATTGCTAATAGGAGTAATAGAAATAGTTAGCATTTCTATAGTATTTTAAGGTTTGCAAAATCCTATTACATATTATCTCATTTGATCCTCACAACAACCCTGTAAAGTGGTGCAATTATCTCTATTTTATAGATTAGGAAGCTGAAGTTCATAGAGGGTAAGTGCTTTTCTAGGGTCACAGAACTACTAAGTGTTTGAGGCAAAATTTGAATTTAGGACTTCCAAACTTTAGAACAGGACAACATAACTCTTTTCTTGAGATCCTATGAGAATAATAGTAATACTCTATCTCTTGTATGTATAGAACTCCCTTCTTCAAAAGATCTTGCATAAATATGATCATTTTTCTCCAATATCCTAATGAGTACTGATGGAAAAACTGAGGGCCAGAAAATTAATCCAGTTTACCCATAGTCATTCAAGAACATCCTCAACAGGAGTTCTTTTCATTTTTTTATCAGGGATCCATTTGGTAGACTGGTGAAATCTGTGAGCCGTATTTCAGAATATTGTTTTAAAACACATCAAAACAGAATACATGGGACTACAAAGAAAACCACTTAGACTGAAGTGGAGTTGTCAAAATATTTAAAAAGAACAAGGTTCCAGATACCAGCTTAAGAACCCTTGCAAGTCAACTTCCTGTTCCCTTAGGTTGCTCAGAATAAACTGAATTTTTCACTATTAGAGTAACTCCTTTGAGTTACAAATGCAGTTTAAATATTGATCCTTCCATCGATATATTCACTTTGCTAAGTATCTAGAAAAAGAGTAAAAATCTAAAATTGCCCTTTTTATCCCTGGATTTACAAGCAGTGTTGGTGTGTATGCATATAGGTACATATATGTATTGTGTATATATGTATATGAAGACACATATGTTCATGTGTGTTTGTATATACATATACACACCTAGACACATGTGTATATATGAGTGTGTGTGTGTGTGTGTGTGTGTGTGTGTGTGTGTATATATATAAATTTGTAACCTCAGCTTGTCTGACAATAATGTTGGTCGAAAAATAAAACAACAAAACACCAGATCCAAGCAAAGATTAAGTTCTGAATGGGTCCCTATGACCTCTGAGGTCATAGTCCATTTGTATATATTATAACAATTTTTCCAATTTTTTGTTATTTGCTAAGTGTTCAGTACAATGCCTGGTACATAGTAGATGCTTAATAAAAAACTTGTTCTTGTGTTTCTTTTTCATTTAACATAACATTATAATAATCTCTCTAGGTCATTGTGCACATAGGATTTGTTGATTTATGATAGGATATGAAATGACATTTCTATTATTTGTACTTTATTTTAAATATGCATTTTAACTTTAACAATATGGCATAAAAAGGAATTCTTATTTCCAAATCCCCTTCCAAATTCATCTGCTGCATGATTTTGTGGCTCTTAATATTATTTATGTAATTATAATCCATGTACATATTGCTGAATTATTTGTTTTCTTTACATAGTATCATTTCACATAAAGTTTCCCATATTTTTGTGTTTGCTATATTTTCCATTGCTAGTGATTGCTCGAGCCATTCTCAAAGAATACTTACAAAGAAACATTTTTCAGTTCAACAAAAGAAAAACTAAATAACTAGAGTTGTTCCAAAATGGAACTGTTTTGATGGGCAACAAGATCTGGAGCTATTCATGGATGATCAAGCACTTTTTGCTGAGGGAGTTGATGTTCTTCATAGGAGCTAGAGTAGATATCCTTTCAGATCTTTTTTGTGATTTTTACAACAGCTTTGGGAGGTGGGTATTATTTTTACTCCCACTTTACAGATGAGCAAACCAAGTTATACAAAGGTTATACAGAGGTTAAGGGACTTGCACAGGGATTTACAGCTAGCAAGTACCTGATGTTGGATTTTATCTGAGCAGATAGACCTAACTCCATGTCTAGTTCTTTATCTATTGTACCACCTGTCTGCATAGTCTTTTAAAAAATATATTTGTTGAGGTGGCTAGATGGCACAGTGAATAGAGCACTGTCCCTGGAGTCTGGAGGACACGAGTTCAAATCCGGCCTTAGACACTTAACACTTGCTAGCCATTTGCCCTTGTGCAAGTTACTTAATCCTAATTTCCCTGCCTTCCCCCCTCCAAAAAGCAAATATATATAAATATATATATATATATTCATTTTATTCTCTACTTAAATAAAACAGCATTTCAATAAAATAGAATAAAAAAGATGATTATAGGTGAAACTGCAAATCTATTATGTACAACTTGCTATTGTTTTCAAGTATATAATAAAATTATCGTGTAACTTTCTTTTTTTTCTCCCCCTCACCCACTAGAGATGGCTATCAGATACAAATATGTGTTTGTGTGTGTGTGTGTGTAGTGTGTGTGTGTAGTTCTTTCTTGGGATGGAAATACTGTCTTCCTTCATATGTCCTCTGTAGTTAATTTGGGTATTTATATTAGTCAAAATGATTCACTCATTCAAAGTTATTCTTTTTTTTTTAAAGCAATAGGGGTTAAGTAACTTGCTCAAGGTTACATGGCCAGTTATTTCTGGGTGTGGTGCTAAGTATATGAACCCAGATTTGATCCCCAGGTCATCCTGACATTGGAGCCGATGCTCTTACTCACTGAGCCACCTGGCCACCCCTCATTCAAAGTTATTATTAAAACAATATTGCCTTTACTTTATACAATGTTCTCTTGGTTCTATTCATTTTGCTCTTCATTATTTCATGCAAGTCTATGTTTTTCTTTTTTTATATTTGGAAGTAAAATTTTATTGCATTTTTTTTTATTTTTTAACATTTGTTTTAAGACTTTGATTTCCAGATTCTTTCCCTTCTTCCCTCCTCACCCACCCTCATTGGGAAGAGACAAGCAATTCAATATAGGTTGTACATGTATAGCTAAGCAAAACGTTTCCATAGTAGTTATATTGTGAAAGACTAACTATATTTCCCTCCATCCTATCCCACCCCCCACTTATTCTATTTTCTACTTTGACTCTTTCCCTTTTCAAAAGTGTTTGCTTCTAACTATCCTCTTCCACAATCTGCCCTCCCTTTTATGATCTCCCCTTAAATCCCCTCCCCCCCACTTTCCTATAGGGTAAGATATCCAATTGAGTGTGTATGTTATTTCTTCCTTAAGCCAAATTCAATTAGAATAAGGTTGACCCATTTCCTTTCACCTTCCTGCTCTTCCCCTCCATTGTAACAGTTTTCTCCTGCCTCTTTTATATGAGATAATTTAACCTGTTCTATCTCTTCCTTTCTCCTTCTCCCATTCTATTCCTCTCTCACCTCTTAATTTTATTTTTTAGATATCATCCCTTCCTATTCAACTAATCCTGTGCCCTCTGTCTATGTATACATGTATACACACACTCAGATATGTATTTATATACACATACACCCTCCTATAGATACATATATAGTATGTATTCATATATATGTATACATATATATATATATATATATATATATATATATATTCCCTTCAGCTATCCTCATACTGAGAAAAATCTTATGAGTTACAATTATTGTTTTTCCAGGTAGGAATGTAAATAGTTCAACTTTAATAAGTTCCTTATGATTTCTTTTTCCTGTTTACCTTCTCATGCTTCTCTTGCTTCTTGTATTTGAAAGTCAAATTTTCTGTTCAGCTCTGGTTTTCTCATCAAGAATACTTTAAAATCCTCTATTTCATTGTATAACCATATTTTTCCCTGAAGCATTATACTCAGTTTTGCTAGGCAGGTGATTCTTGGTTTTAATCCTAGCTCCTTTGACCTCCAGAATATCATATCCCAAGTCCTTCAATCCCTTAGTGTATAAGCTGCTAGATCTTCTTATCCTGATTGAGTTTCCACAATACTCAAACTGTTTGTTCTGGACAGCTTGTAATATTTTCTCCTTGACATGTTATTCCTAGGAGCTTTCTTTTTGGGATCTTTTTCAAGAGGCAATCAGTGAATTATTTCTATTTTGCCCTCTAGTTCTAGAATATCAGGGCAATTTTACTTGAGAATTTTTTGAGGGAAGATTTCTAGGCTCTTTTTTTGATCATGACTTTCATAGTACAATAATTTTTAAATTTTCTCTCCTGTATCTATTTTCCAGATCAGTGGTTTTTCCAAGGAGATATTTCACATTGCCTTCTATTTTTTCATTTCTTTGGCTTTGTTTTATAGTATCTTGATTTCTCATAAAGTCATTAGCTTCCAATTGCTCCAATCTAATGTGAAGGAATTATTCTCTTCAGTGAGTTTTTGAAATTCCTTTTCCATCTGGCCAACTTGACTTTTTAAGGCATTCTTCCCCCTCACTGGCTTTTTGGGTCTCTTTTGCCATTTGAGTTAGTCTATTTTTAAGGTGTTATTTTCTTCAGTATTTTTGGGTCTCCTTTAGCAGGCTGTTGACTCGCTTTTCATAATTTTCTTGCATCATTCTCATTTCTCTTCACAATTTTTCCTCCACATCTCTTACTTATTTTTCAAAATCCTTCTTGAGCTCCTCCATGGCCCACAAGCAGTTCATATTATTCTTGGAAGCTTTTGATGCAGGAGTTCTGACTTTTTTGTCTTCTTCTGGTTCCATGTTTTGATCCTTTTTGTCCCACAAAAAAAGGATACTATGATCTGATTGTGTTTCCTTTGCTTGTTCATCTTGCCAGGCAATTACTTGACTTTTGAGCTCTTTGTCACGGTAGAACTCTCATTCCAGAGTGGAGAAGCTGTGTCCCAAATCACTCTGGCTTTCACAAATGTTGTCAGAGGTCTGGAGAGGGCACCCTCTCTACAACCACCACAAGCTGTGGCGTTTTTCACCCCAGGACCACCACCCAATACTGCAACCCAGATCCAAGCAGGTCAAAGCAAGAGCGATTGCCCTATGAATGGTCACTTGGTCCCCCAACAAGCTGCAGGCCAGGGGCTCCCGAGGTAGCCATGTGGCAGCAGATGCAGCCACCATACCTCCACCACCTCTCACCCCGGGGCAACAGCTAGATTGCACTCCTCCATCACCCAGTTCCAACAGGGTTCCCCACTGACCTTTTACTTTCTCTTTGGTGTTTATGGGTTGAGAAGTCTGGAAACCACAACAGCTGCTGGTGATTCACCCTCCTGAAGTCTGGTCTGGCCAGTCTGTGCTGCTGGTTTGGGCCACCCTGGGTATGGGCCAGATGGCTCATGTGAGACAGTGCTCAGCTCCCAGTGCAGTGTGATAGGCCCTTCCTGTTGGCCTGCCAGGTTGCCTTCAGCGGGAGATTTGTTTCTCTGTCACTTTGTGGGCTCTGTAGCTCTAAAATTTGTTTAGAGTCATATTTTATAGGTATTGGAGGTGGTTGGAATGGGAGCTGAAGCAAGTTCCTGCTTTTACTCCACCATCTTGGCCTCTATGTTTTTCTAAGATCACTGAGCTCATCATTTCTTACAGCACAGTAGTATTCCATCATGATCATACACTACAACTTGTTGCCATGTCCCAATTGATGGGCATCCCCTCAATTTCCAGTTCTTTGACACCACAAACAGAGCTGCTATAAATATTTTAGAACATATAAATACTTTTTCCTTTTTCCCTAATTATCTTGGGAAACAGACTTAGTAGTGGTATTACTTGGCCAAATGGTACAGGCAGTTTAATAACTCTTTAGGCACAATTCCAGATTGCTCTCCAAAATGCTGGTATCAGTTCACAGTTCTAACAGTCAATTAGTGTCACAATTTCGCTACATCCCTTTCAACATTTGTCACTTTCCTCTTCAATCATTTTAGCCAGTGTCATAAGTGTACAATGATACTTCAAGGTTGTTTTAATTTGTATTCCTCAATTCAATAATGATTTAGGGCATTTTTATATGTCTATCAATTGTTTTGGTTTCGTCACTGGAAAACTGTATTCATATACTTGATAGTTTATCAGTTGTGGAATGACATGTTTTCTTATAGGTTTTACAAAGTTCTTTATGTATTTGAGATATGAGACCTTTAACTGAGAATCTGTCTATAAAAAGTGTTACCCAATTTTCTGTTTTTCTTCTGATATTGGCTACAGTTGTTTTATTTGTACAAAACCTTTTTTAATTTGATGTAATTGAAAATATCGATTTTACACCTCACACTACTCTCTATCTGTTGTTTATTAAAAAATTGTTTACCTATCTATAAATCTGATAGGTAATATGTTCCATGTTCTTCAAATTTTCTTGTAATCTGTCTCTTTATGTCTATTTTCACAGAATAAGAAAATCAGGATGAACCCATCGCATTGATTTGGACCAATAAAATATGAAAAACATTATTTGAAGACAAAGCTCATGTTGTTTAATATTTTAGTGGATCATATCATTAAAGTAGATACTGATGCCAGTGATGTGAACAGTGGCCCAATTCATGCCTTTTCAAACTGAGTAACTCTTATTCATGTCTCCCAATGAATCCTCAGAAAATTTGCTGAATGTGCTGAGAAGGTTCTTATAGATCTTTGGATACCACATGGCTATCAAAGTGGTGTCTTTTGTTCATCCCTCTTTTTCATTACTTTCTGGTTGATATATATATATATATATATATATATATATATATATATATATATATATATATATTTTAAAGAAATTGGTGTTAAGTAACTTGCTCAAGGTTACATGGCCAGGTGTTTCTGGGTGGGTGCTAAGTGTCTGGAGCCTGGATTTGATCCCAGGTCATCCCGACTCTGGGGCCGGTGCTCTTACTCGCTGTGCTACCTGGCCTCCCCATGGTTGATATTTAAAAAAAAATTATTTGCTTTTAGTTTATAAGATTCAGTTCCACAATCTTTTAAGTTCAAATTTTCTCCCCCTCTCTCTCCTCCCACCTCCCCCTGGTTGATATTTTTATGTTTCTCTTCTTGCACAATTCTTTATTCATTGTAAGGGACAGTCTACTCATGCCTACCTTGTACTTCCCCATTGCTTTTGGATGACCTACATCTTTACTCCTTTGGAAAATGATGTATTCCATACTTTAGACATATACAGCATAATCAGAAAAATAGTGCTGCTGTGTTAGGTTCTGGACTTTTGTTTCAGAAAGAAACTTGAAGAGGGAGTAAAATAAATTAATTTTAGCCTAACACAAACCTCATTGTATTCTAAAGATATTTCAAGAGCCATGCTTGTCCATCCTTTCTACTACATTTTCATAGGATTTTATGTTTATGGTTGAACTCTGAACTTTGGGCATGCTGGTATTTTGACACGTGACCTTAGTCAAGTAATTTAAAATGTAGTAGAAAGGATGTGCTATCTAAACTTTGTTTCTCCCCAGTGCCTAGCACAATTCTCTAAACACTGTGGGTGCTTAATTAATACCTACTGAATTGGACTGGAGACAGAATGAAGGTCAGCTCTTAGGCTCATTAGAGATTTAGAGCTAGAAAAGAGCAACCCTTTCATTTTATAGAAACAGAAAATGAGGTCAAGAAAGGTTAAGTGATTTTTCAAAGATCACTCAGCTAGTCAAGAGCAGAGTTGGTATTTGAACCCAGCTTCTCCAAGTGTGAAATCAATGTTCTTTCCTCTATAACTCATTATTACAAAAATGCACATGCGAGGTAAGAAGGACAAAAAACAGGTTGGTAGCAGGATAAAAATCTTCAGTGGATACCTTTTGCCTCTAAGATAATATACAAAATCGTAGAATTTAGTTCCCAACCACCTTTCCAATCTTATGCCATATTACTGCCATATTATTCTCCTCCTTAAATTCTCTATTGTGGTTAAATTGATCTGGTAGCTGTTTGACATGTACATAATTCTGTTTCCTACCTCAGTATCTTTGCATTGATGATTCTGTTATGTCTGGAATACATTTCTCTTCCATTCATCTCCTGAAAGCCCTAGCTTTCCTCAAAACACAACATATCTTTTCTTTTAGGGGAGTCTTTCCTGATTCCCTACTTTGCTAGAGTTCTCTATTTATAGAGATGATATTATTGTGTAAATATATCAGCTTATTTGAATACATGATATACCATGAAGTCTTCCTCCTAATCCCTCATCTCCCCACAAGTGGAATGTAAGCTCCCTGAGGGGAGAGACTATTTTATTTTCATCTTTGAATTCATAATGCCTAGTCAATCATAGGTACAATCATAAGAGTTAGTTGAAATGAAAAATTTAAAAAGAGAAAATAGTTACCCATTTACTCACTCAATATTAACCTTATATATACATAAAGGGGCAGCTATGGGGCACAGTAGATAGAGTATTGGGTCTGGAATCAGGAAGACTCCTCTTTTTGAGTTCAAATCTGGCCTCAGACACTAGCTGTGTGACCCTAGGCAAATCACTTAACCTTGTTTGTCTCAATTTCCTTATCTGGAAAATGAGCTAGAAAAGGAAATAGTAAGCCATTCCAGTATCTTTGCCAAAAAAAACCCAAAAGGGGTCACAAAGAGTTGTACACAACTGAAAAATTAATAAACAACAGCAATGCATTTAAATTTCTTAAAGTTTCCATTTTCTTGTATAAGCTAGAAGGTTCTATTCCTTTAGCCTTTCCTTAGAAAGCACATTCCCAAAACCTTAGGAGTTGTCATGGTTTTCATCTGAATAACTCTCTTCAGTTGTGATACTGAATAACCCTAAGAGTTCGGCAAATACTTAGTAGAAAGAATGGATTACTTCAAGGTTCTTATGTACAGATCCTAGGACATGACTATGTATTGCAGTAAGGACTCAAACTCAGAACAACTTGTAAGATTATTACTACCAGTTCTTTAGGTCCTCTTATGAAGGCAACTTTGGACATAAGAAGGGTCAAGATTAGAGTAATCCCAAGGTACAGAATTATAGAATCTTAAAATTAGAAGTTCTGTAGTCCAATCCAGACAATGCAGGCATAATTTCTACAATGTCTGTAGCCTTTCATCCTTTCCTCAACTACTCTCTGGTGAGTCTGTTCCATTCATTGCTGGTGTTAAGTTGTGTCTGACTGTTTGTGACCCAGTTTGGGGTTTTCTTGGCAAGATAATTGAGTGGTTTGACATTTCCTTCTCCAGCTCATTTTACAGATGAGGAAACTGAGGTAAATAGGATTAAGTGATTTGCCCAGGATTACACAGCTAGTAAGTAGCTGAGACAAGATCCCATTCATTATTGAATCACTGCTATGAGATTTTTTGCTTAAACTGAGCCAAAATCTGCTTCCCTTACACTTTCACCCATTGCTATTAGGCCTGACCTCTGGAATCTCAAAGAGAAAGTCTACTGCTCCTTCCATATACCAACTTTACTACCAATCCGCAACACCTGTAAAATTCAAGATTGTACTAGGACATTCTTCAAGTTCCTTTCAACTCTACAATCCTATGAATATTTGATTGCAGCTAGTCAATCAAAAATGATTGTTTTAGCATTATGTACCAGGCACTGTGCTAAGAGGGAATACAAAAAAAAAAAGCTATCATGTCTTCTCTTTGTATTTTCTTATCCAGGCAATAAGATATTTTCCAAGGTTAGGGAGAAGATGGGGAAGGAAGAAGGAGTAATATTTCAGTTTCTCGTGGTATAAGGGGAGCAGCAACTGTAAATTCTACCGAGTATGCTAGCATAAAGGAAACCAGCTGTTATTCAGAGGTATACCACATTGGAGGGGGGGCAAGAAAAGTGACTACTAAATAGTATATTCTTTTTTCACCCTCGTAATTCTGGAGTCCTAATAGCTTAGGTCAAGACAATTGCAACTTATAACAAGCTGACATCATTTCCTGGATGAATGGATGAGAGCAGACTGTAGTTACAAACAGCACATTTTAATGGGAGATGGGTCCATTTCTTAGGAACTAATAACACTTGTTGACAGATACTATTGCAAAGCCTCAGCCTTTTCAGTAATGTGCTACAAAATCTGTAGAATGGTTCAATCACTCTTTTTGCTTTGAGGTTTCTTTCAAATTCACTCAGGAGTCACCAAGACTAGATTTATACTACCATAGAAGCCCCTTCAAACATACTTTAATTACAGAATTTAGAGATGGATGAGAATTTAGAGCCCAAGCATATTAGTGCCAACTCCTCCTTTTAAAGACAAGGAAGCTCAGACCAAGGGAGGCAATGTGATTTGTTTAATATCCCATTGGTAGGAAATGGTAGATGTGAGATTTAAACTTGATTTTCTGATAACCAGAAAGGCAATGGCATACCTTTACTCTTTCCTTGTTTTCTGGGCAGTGTGATTCCTTTCACAAATGCATTCTTCTAAAATTCCTACTCTTTTCCAAGTAAAACATCTGCCTGCCTCAGCTCTATAAAATGCCACTTCTTTTGCCATTTCACAATTATAAAGTGACAAAATGCATTTTTTTTTCTGACCAGACTTAAAGAAAAAAAAATTAGAAACATTGCTCAGCCTTTAGAGGATTAGACTGGCCTTGTACTCAAGGTGAATTTTTATAGAAGAGTCAGGGTTAAATTTTATATAAAAGTCATCTATAACCTGCTGGAAATTGGGATTTATACAAGGAAAGTGATAGTTTGCCCTTAACTATGGCACTACGAATAGTGACATGATAATTAATGTATTATTTCAGTGGAGGGAGATGGCAGCAGTTGCTTTTTGTTCCCAGGAAGAAATTTATGGGTGTGATTGAGGAAATGGCAAGGAAAAATTACATGAAAGGGTAAGATAAATTCTTGTAGAGAGACATATCCTCACCATCTCCCCAAGAAAATCCTGTAAAATGACTTGACTGACAGTGATTTTTTCAGCTGTGCAGTTATTTATACCCTTCCTCTCTCCTAGATGGCAGTATGACATACAGAGAGACAATCCCATGACAGTCTAAGTACCTTATGCTACAAAGATAGCAGAGAATGACGTTCCAAAAAAAACTCACTAAATAATGGATCAGCAGCAACAGAAAAAAAGGGGTCTCTAGGACACCAAACAGTAATACTCACCGGTTCCACATTATAGGAGAAGAGGGCATATTCTTGATCAGGAGACACTTCATATCGGACAGCTTTTAATGATTCCTTAAAACAAAAACAGAACAGAATGTGTAAAATGTTATAAAATATTCACAGTAAAGTTATCTTCCAAATTTCTCCAAAAGAAAAAAGATGAGGTTCAATTCCAGTTTGGTCACTATATCTCTTGTATTATATTATATGAAACAATTCCTCTTTTTCTTAATATTTTTTAGTTCTTCATATTCATTTCACTAAGTTTTCCAAAGGTTTATTGATTTCTTTTGATTATTTTGATATCACAGTCATTCTCCAATATATTCCTTCCTGAGCTCTCTCCTCTCATAATGGAAAAACAGTGAAACAAAATCAACCAAATGACTGAGTCAGACAAAGCATTCAAAATTCTATTCAAATACGTGTCTATTGAGGAGATGAATGTTTTATCATTTATTCTTAGGCACTTCCACTGGTTGCTGCAATTAACCTGAGTGTGACCCTCTTTTATCTATCTGTCTTTTAATTTTGACATTTCTAACTGCTCATGTGGGTTACAGACCTAGGATATCTTCAGTTTATGGATAGGCTGAGTTCCAGTTCATTTGTAAAAGGATAGTTTGGAAGTTGGAGATGATAGTATTTGTGGTGGTTATATTCAGACACCTGTTTAATCCATAATATCCCTGAACTAAAGAAAAGTCTAATACTAGGGAACTTCTTTTTTTTTAAATGTTAGATACCTTCTTTCTTTCTTTTTTTTAACAGTATTTTATTTTCCCCCAATACATGTAAAAACAATTTTCCACATTTGTTTTTAAAATTAAATTCCAAGTTCCCTTCCTCCTTTCCCCAACCCCTCAAAGGCAAGCAATTTCATATAGGATATACATGTGTAGTCATGCAAAACATTTCCATATTAGTCATATTGTAAAAGAAAGCAAAGACAAAAATTTAAAAACCCAAGAAATATAAAGTAAAATAAAAAGTATGCTTCGATCTGTATTCAGACTCCATCAGTTCTATCTCTGGGGAGGGACAGCATTTTTTACCATAAGTTGTCTTGGATTGCTTGTATTGCTGAGAACGGCTAAAGCATTCATAGTCAGTCATATTACAATATTGCTGCTACTATGTACAATTTTCTCCTGATTCTACTCATTTATTTCACTCTGCATCAGTTCATGTAAGCCATTCCAGGTTTTTCTTAGAGGATCTAGCTCATCATTTGTTATAGTCAACAGTATTCTATCACAATCATATAGGACAACTTGTTTAGTCATTCCCCAATTGATGGGCATCCTCTCGATTTTCAATTCTTTGCCACCAGAAAAGAGCTGCTATGAATATTTTTGTACATATAGGTGCTTTTCCTTTTTTTAATCTATCTCTTTTGGGATACAAACCCAGTAGTGGTATTGCTAGGTCAAAGAGTATGAATGTTTTTACAGGTCTTTGGGAATAGTTCCTAATTGCTCTACATAATGGTTGAATCAGTTCACAACTCTACCACCTGTGTATTAATGTCTTAATTTTCTCCCATCCCCTCCAACATTTTTCATTTTCCTTTTTGATCCTATTAGCCAATCTAATAGGAGTGAGGTAGTACCTCAGACTATCTCAACTTGCATTTTTCCAATCAATAGTGATTTAAAGTATTTTCTCATATGGGTATAAACAGCTTTGATAACTTCATCTGAAAACTGACTGTATTTTATCAATTGGGAAATGGCTCTTATGCTCATAAATTTGACTCATTTTTTCTATATATTTGAGAGATCAGGACTTTATTAGAGAAACTTGCTTCAATTTTTTTAATAGTTATGATTGCTAACTGTATTTCCCACCACCCTATCTCCCTCCTCTCCTTTATTACATTTTCTATCTCCTTTCACCCTGTCCTTCCTCAAGTGACTACTGATTCCCCCAACCCACCCTCCATTCTATGAGCACCATTCCTCTTCTCTTATTCCATTCCCTTCATACATTCCTGTAGGATAAGACAGATTTATATGCCCAATTGAGTTTATATTCCAATTCCAATGACAGCAATTCCATCTTCCCGTCCACTATAAAAGTTCTTTCATGTCTTCTTTATGTCAGATACTTTACCTCATTCTACCTCTCCCTTTTCTTTTCTCTCAGTGCATTTCTCTTTCTCATCCCTTAATTTTATTTTTAAGATATCATACTATCATATTCAACTTGCACCTATGTCTTCTGTCTCTCTCCATATATATATATGTATATATATATATATACACACACACACATACACAT
>NW_027185612.1:6433663-6434624 GCF_028583685.1 Petaurus breviceps papuanus | reverse complement strand
ATATATATATATATATATATATATATATATATATGTATATATATATACACACACACACACATACACATATATACATATATATATATATTCCTTCTAACTGCCCTAATAATGAAAAAGCTCCTTTTAAAAAATTAATTTATTTCTTTTTAGTTTTCAACATTCATTTCCATGAGATTTTGAGTTCCAAATTTTCTCCCAATCTCTCCTCCCAAACCCCAAGATGGTGTGCATTCTGATTACCCCTTCTCCAAGTTTGTCTTCCCTTCTATCATGACCTCCCTTTCCCCTTCGCCCTTATTTTCTTATAGGGGAAGATAGATTTCTATACCCTATTGCCTGTATATCTTATCCCCCAGTTGCATGTAAAAACAATTTTTAACATTTGTTTTTAAAACTTTGAGTTGCAAATTCTCTCCTTTCTTCCCTCCCCACCTACCCTCATTGAGAAGGCAAGCAATCTGATATAGGTTATACATGTGTAGTTATGCAAAACACTTCCATAATTCTGTGGAAGACTATATTTCCTCCCATCCTATGCCCCCCCACTAATTCTATTTTCTCCTTTGACCCTGTCTCTTTTCAAAAGTGTTTACTTCTGACTACCTCCTCCCCAATCTGCCCTCCATTCTATCATCCCTTCCCCCCTATCTCCTTCCCCCTTACTTTCCTGTAGGGTAAGATACCCAATTGAGTTTGTATATTATTCCCTTCTTAAGCCAAATTTGAATAAGGTTCACTCATTCCCTCTCACCTCCCCTCTTTTCCCCTCCATTGTGAAACCTTTTTCTTGCCCCTTTTATGTGAGATAATTTATCCTATTCTATCTCTCCCTTTCTCCTTCCAATATATTCCTCTCTCACCCCCTAATTTTATTTTTTAGATATAATCCCTTCATATTCAACTCACCCTGTGCCATCTATCTATCTATCTATCTATCTATCTATCTATCTATCTATCTATC